>NW_026525876.1:0-236063 GCF_943734725.1 Anopheles marshallii | reverse complement strand
ATACAAGTTTGACTAGTTACATTGAAATTTTGGTTTGCAAAAAAGTTTCAGAAATCAATCTTGAAATGCAATTTTCATTCTTTTGGGGGCTAAAAAATGATGTTTTGGTGAGTTTTTGAAAAAATTATTTGTCAAAGTCGAGTTTTAATAGGCAGCTTGCATACAAGTTTGACTAGTTACTTTGAAATTTTGGTTTGCAGAAAAGTTTCTGAAATCGATCTTAAAATGCAGTTTTCATTATTTTGGGGGCTAAAAAATGATGTTTTGGTGAGTTTTTGAAAAAATGATTTGTCAAAGTCAAGTTTTATTAGGCAGTTCCATACAAGTTTGACTAGTTACTTTGAAATTTTGGTTTGCAGAAAAGTTTCAGAAATCAATCTTGAAATGCAATTTTCATTATTTTGGGGGCTAAAAAATGATGTTTTGGTGAGTTTTTGAAAAAATGATTTGTCAAAGTCAAGTTTTATTAGGCAGTTCCATACAAGTTTGACTAGTTACTTAGAAATTTTGGTTTGCAGAAAAGTTTCTGAAATCGATCTTAAAATGCAGTTTTCATTATTTTAGGGGCTAAAAAATGATGTTTTGGTGAGTTTTTGAAAAAATGATTTGTCAAAGTCAAGTTTTATTAGGCAGTTCCATACAAGTTTGACTAGTTACTTTGAAATTTTGGTTTGCAGAAAAGTTTCAGAAATCAATCTTGAAATGCAATTTTCATTATTTTGGGGGCTAAAAAATGATGTTTTGGTGAGTTTTTGAAAAAATGACTTGTCAAAGTCAAGTTTTAATAGGCAGTTCCATACAAGTTTGACTAGTTACTTTGAAATTTTGGTTTGCAGAAAAGTTTCTGAAATCGATCTTAAAATGCAGTTTTCATTATTTTGGGGGCTAAAAAATGATGTTTTGGTGAGTTTTTGAAAAAATGATTTGTCAAAGTCAAGTTTTATTAGGCAGTTCCATACAAGTTTGACTAGTTACTTTGAAATTTTGGTTTGCAGAAAAGTTTCAGAAATCAATCTTGAAATGCAATTTTCATTATTTTGGGGGCTAAAAAATGATGTTTTGGTGAGTTTTTGAAAAAATGATTTGTCAAAGTCAAGTTTTATTAGGCAGTTCCATACAAGTTTGACTAGTTACTTAGAAATTTTGGTTTGCAGAAAAGTTTCTGAAATCGATCTTAAAATGCAGTTTTCATTATTTTGGGGGCTAAAAAATGATGTTTTGGTGAGTTTTTGAAAAAATGATTTGTCAAAGTCAAGTTTTATTAGGCAGTTCCATACAAGTTTGACTAGTTACTTTGAAATTTTGGTTTGCAGAAAAGTTTCAGAAATCAATCTTGAAATGCAATTTTCATTATTTTGGGGGCTAAAAAATGATGTTTTGGTGAGTTTATGACAAAATGATTTGTCAAAGTCAAGTTTTATTAGGCAGTTCCATACAAGTTTGACTAGTTACATTGAAATTTTGGTTTGCAAAAAAGTTTCAGAAATCAATCTTGAAATGCAATTTTCATTATTTTGGGGGCTTAAAAATGATGTTTTGGTGAGTTTTGAAAAAATTATTTGTCAAAGTCGAGTTTTAATAGGCAGCTTGCATACAAGTTTGACTAGTTACTTAGAAATTTTGGTTTGCAGGAAAGTTTCTGAAATCGATCTTAAAATGCAGTTTTCATTATTTTGGGGGCTAAAAAATGATGTTTTGGTGAGTTTTTGAAAAAATGACTTGTCAAAGTCAAGTTTTATTAGGCAGTTCCATACAAGTTTGACTAGTTACTTTGAAATTTTGGTTTGCAGAAAAGTTTCAGAAATCAATCTTGAAATGCAATTTTCATTATTTTGGGGGCTAAAAAATGATGTTTTGGTGAGTTTTTGAAAAAATGACTTGTCAAAATCAAGTTTTATTAGGCAGTTCCATACAAGTTTTACTAGTTACATTGAAATTTTGGTTTGCAGAAAAGTTTCAGAAATCAATCTTGAAATGCACTTTTCATTATTTTGGGGGCTATAAATGATGTTTTGGTGAGTTTTTGAAAAAATTATTTGTCAAAGTCGAGTTTTAATAGGCAGCTTGCATACAAGTTTGACTAGTTACATTGATATTTTGGTTTGCAGAAAAGTTTCAGAAATCGATCTTGAAATGCAATTTTCATTATTTTGGGGGCTTAAAAATGATGTTTTGGTGAGTTTATGACAAAATGATTTGTAAAAGTCAAGTTTTATTGGGCAGTTCCATACAAGTTTGACTAGTTACATTGAAATTTTGGTTTGCAAAAATGTTTCAGAAATCAATCTTGAAATGCAATTTTCATTCTTTTGGGAGCTAAAAAATGATGTTTTGGTGAGTTTTTGAAAAAATTATTTGTCAAAGTCGAGTTTTAATAGGCAGCTTGCATACAAGTTTGACTAGTTACATTGATATTTTGGTTTGCAGAAAAGTTTCAGAAATCGATCTTGAAATGCAATTTTCATTATTTTGGGGGCTAAAAAATGATGTTTTGGTGAGTTTTTGAAAAAATGACTTGTCAAAGTCAAGTTTTAATAGGCAGTTCCACACAAGTTTGACTAGTTACATTGAAATTTTGTTTTGCAGAAAAGTTTCAGAAATCAATCTTGAAATGCAATTTTCATTATTTTGGGGGCTAAAAAATGATGTTTTGGTGAGTTTTTGAAAAAATTATTTGTCAAAGTCGAGTTTTAATAGGCAGCTTGCATACGAGTTTGACTAGTTACTTAGAAATTTTGGTTTGCAGAAAAGTTTCTGAAATCGATCTTAAAATGCAGTTTTCATTATTTTGGGGGCTAAAAAATGATGTTTTGATGAGTTTTTGAAAAAATGATTTGTCAAAGTCAAGTTTTATTAGGCAGTTCCATACAAGTTTGACTAGTTACTTTGAAATTTTGGTTTGCAGAAAAGTTTCTGAAATCGATCTTGAAATGCAATTTTCATTATTTTGGGGGCTAAAAAATGATGTTTTGGTGAGTTTTTGAAAAAATGACTTGTCAAAGTCAAGTTTTAATAGGCAGTTCCACACAAGTTTGACTAGTTACATTGAAATTTTGTTTTGCAGAAAAGTTTCAGAAATCAATCTTGAAATGCAATTTTCATTATTTTGGGGGCTAAAAAATGATGTTTTGGTGAGTTTTTGAAAAAATTATTTGTCAAAGTCGAGTTTTAATAGGCAGCTTGCATACGAGTTTGACTAGTTACTTAGAAATTTTGGTTTGCAGAAAAGTTTCTGAAATCGATCTTAAAATGCAGTTTTCATTATTTTGGGGGCTAAAAAATGATGTTTTGATGAGTTTTTGAAAAAATGATTTGTCAAAGTCAAGTTTTATTAGGCAGTTCCATACAAGTTTGACTAGTTACTTTGAAATTTTGGTTTGCAGAAAAGTTTCAGAAATCAATCTTGAAATGCAATTTTCATTATTTTGGGGGCTAAAAAATGATGTTTTGGTGAGTTTTTGAAAAAATGACTTGTCAAAATCAAGTTTTATTAGGCAGTTCCATACAAGTTTGACTAGTAACATTGAAATTTTGGTTTGCAGAAAAGTTTCAGAAATCGATCTTGAAATGCACTTTTCATTCTTTTGGGGGCTTAAAAATGATGTTTTGGTGAGTTTATGACAAAATGATTTGTAAAAGTCAAGTTTTATTGGGCAGTTCCATACAAGTTTGACTAGTTACATTGAAATTTTGGTTTGCAAAAAAGTTTCAGAAATCAATCTTGAAATGCAATTTTCATTCTTTTGGGGGCTAAGAAATGATGTTTTGGTGAGTTTTTGAAAAAATGATTTGTCAAAGTCAAGTTTTATTAGGCAGTTCCATACAAGTTTGACTAGTTACTTTGAAATTTTGGTTTGCAGAAAAGTTTCAGAAATCAATCTTGAAATGCAATTTTCATTCTTTTTGGGGCTAAAAAATGATGTTTTGGTGAGTTTTTGAAAAAAATATTTGTCAAAGTCGAGTTTTAATAGGCAGCTTGCATACAAGTTTGACTAGTTACATTGATATTTTGGTTTGCAGAAAAGTTTCAGAAATCAATCTTGAAATGCACTTTTCATTCTTTTGGGGGCTAAAAAATGATGTTTTGGTGAGTTTTTGAAAAAATGACTTGTCAAAGTCAAGTTTTAATAGGCAGTTCCACACAAGTTTGACTAGTTACATTGAAATTTTGGTTTGCAAAAAAGTTTCAGAAATCGATCTTAAAATGCAATTTTCATTCTTTTGGGGGCTAAAAAATGATGTTTTGGTGAGTTTTTGAAAAAATTATTTGTCAAAGTCAAGTTTTAATAGGCAGCTTGCATACAAGTTTGACTAGTTACTTAGAAATTTTGGTTTGCAGAAAAGTTTCTGAAATCGATCTTAAAATGCAGTTTTCATTATTTTGGGGGCTAAAAAATGATGTTTTGGTGAGTTTATGACAAAATGATTTGTCAAAGTCAAGTTTTATTAGGCAGTTCCATACAAGTTTGACTAGTTACTTTGAAATTTTGGTTTGCAGAAAAGTTTCAGAAATCAATCTTGAAATGCAATTTTCATTCTTTTTGGGGCTAAAAAATGATGTTTTGGTGAGTTTTTGAAAAAAATATTTGTCAAAGTCGAGTTTTAATAGGCAGCTTGCATACAAGTTTGACTAGTTACATTGATATTTTGGTTTGCAGAAAAGTTTCAGAAATCAATCTTGAAATGCACTTTTCATTCTTTTGGGGGCTAAAAAATGATGTTTTGGTGAGTTTTTGAAAAAATGACTTGTCAAAGTCAAGTTTTAATAGGCAGTTCCACACAAGTTTGACTAGTTACATTGAAATTTTGGTTTGCAAAAAAGTTTCAGAAATCGATCTTAAAATGCAATTTTCATTCTTTTGGGGGCTAAAAAATGATGTTTTGGTGAGTTTTTGAAAAAATTATTTGTCAAAGTCAAGTTTTAATAGGCAGCTTGCATACAAGTTTGACTAGTTACTTAGAAATTTTGGTTTGCAGAAAAGTTTCTGAAATCGATCTTAAAATGCAGTTTTCATTATTTTGGGGGCTAAAAAATGATGTTTTGGTGAGTTTATGACAAAATGATTTGTCAAAGTCAAGTTTTATTAGGCAGTTCCATACAAGTTTGACTAGTTACATTGAAATTTTGGTTTGCAGAAAAGTTTCAGAAATCAATCTTGAAATGCACTTTTCATTCTTTTTGGGGCTTAAAAAAGATGTTTTGGTGAGTTTATGACAAAATGATTAGTCAAAGTCAAGTTTTATTAGGCAGTTCCATACAAGTTTGACTAGTTACATTGAAATTTTGGTTTGCAGAAAAGTTTCAGAAATCAATCTAGAAATGCACTTTTCATTATTTTGGGGGCTAAAAATTATGTTTTGGTGAGTTTTTGAAAAAATTATTTGTCAAAGTCGAGTTTTAATAGGCAGCTTGCATACAAGTTTGACTAGTTACATTGATATTTTGGTTTGCAGAAAAGTTTCAGAAATCGATCTTGAAATGCACTTTTCATTCTTTTGGGGGCTTAAAAATGATGTTTTGGTGAGTTTATGACAAAATGATTTGTAAAAGTCAAGTTTTATTGGGCAGTTCCATACAAGTTTGACTAGTTACATAGAAATTTTGGTTTGCAGAAAAGTTTCAGAAATCGATCTTGAAATGCACTTTTCATTATTTTGGGGGCTAAAAAATGATGTTTTGGTGAGTTTTTGAAAAAATTATTTGTCAAAGTCGAGTTTTAATAGGCAGCTTGCATACAAGTTTCACTAGTTACTTAGAAATTTTGGTTTGCAGAAAAGTTTCTGAAATCGATCTTAAAATGCACTTTTCATTATTTTGGGGGCTTAAAAATGATGTTTTGGTGAGTTTATGATAAACTGATTTGTCAAAGTCAAGTTTTATTACGCAGTTCCATACAAGTTTGACTAGTTACATTGAAATTTTGGTTTGCAGAAAAGTTTCAGAAATCAATCTTGAAATGCACTTTTCATTCTTTTTGGGGCTTAAAAAAGATGTTTTGGTGAGTTTATGACAAAATGATTAGTCAAAGTCAAGTTTTATTAGGCAGTTCCATACAAGTTTGACTAGTTACATTGAAATTTTGGTTTGCAGAAAAGTTTCAGAAATCAATCTAGAAATGCACTTTTCATTATTTTGGGGGCTAAAAATGATGTTTTGGTGAGTTTTTGAAAAAATTATTTGTCAAAGTCGAGTTTTAATAGGCAGCTTGCATACAAGTTTGACTAGTTACATTGATATTTTGGTTTGCAGAAAAGTTTCAGAAATCGATCTTGAAATGCACTTTTCATTCTTTTGGGGGCTTAAAAATGATGTTTTGGTGAGTTTATGACAAAATGATTTGTAAAAGTCAAGTTTTATTGGGCAGTTCCATACAAGTTTGACTAGTTACATAGAAATTTTGGTTTGCAGAAAAGTTTCAGAAATCGATCTTGAAATGCACTTTTCATTATTTTGGGGGCTAAAAAATGATGTTTTGGTGAGTTTTTGAAAAAATTATTTGTCAAAGTCGAGTTTTAATAGGCAGCTTGCATACAAGTTTCACTAGTTACTTAGAAATTTTGGTTTGCAGAAAAGTTTCTGAAATCGATCTTAAAATGCAGTTTTCATTATTTTGGGGGCTTAAAAATGATGTTTTGGTGAGTTTTTGAAAAACTGATTTGTCAAAGTCAAGTTTTATTAGGCAGTTCCATACAAGTTTGACTTGTTACATTGAAATTTTGGTTTGCAGAAAAGTTTTAGAAATCGATCTTGAGATGCACTTTTCATTATTTTGGGGGCTAAAAAATGATGTTTTGGTGAGTTTTTGAAAAAATGACTTGTCAAAGTCAAGTTTTAATCGGCAGTTCCACACAAGTTTGACTAGTTACAATGAAATTTTGGTTTGCAGAAAAGTTTCAGAAATCGATCTTGAAATGCACTTTTCATTCTTTTGGGGGCTTAAAAATAATGTTTTGGTGAGTTTATGACAAAATGATTTGTCAAAGTCAAGTTTTATTAGAAAGTTCCATACAAGTTTGACTAGTTACATTGAAATTTTGGTTTGCAGAAAAGTTTCAGAAATCAATCTTGAAATGCACTTTTCATTATTTTGGGGGCTAAAAAATGATGTTTTGGTGAGTTTATGATAAACTGATTTGTCAAAGTCGAGTTTTAATAGGCAGTTCCATACAAGTTTGACTAGTTACATTGAAATTTTGGTTTGCAGAAAAGTTTCAGAAATCAATCTTGAAATGCACTTTTCATTATTTTGGGGGCTAAAAAATGATGTTTTGGTGAGTTTTTGAAAAAATGACTTGTCAAAGCCAAGTTTTAATAGGCAGCTCCATACAAGTTTGACTAGTTACATTGAAATTTTGGTTTGCAGAAAAGTGTCAGAAATCGATCTTAAAATGCAGTTTTCATTATTTTGGGGGCTAAAAAATGATGTTTTGGTGAGTTTTTGAAAAAATTATTTGTCAAAGTCAAGTTTCAATAGGCAGCTTGCATACAAGTTTGACTAGTTACTTAGAAATTTTGGTTTGCAGAAAAGTTTCTGAAATCGATCTTAAAATGCAGTTTTCATTATTTTGGGGGCTAAAAAATGATGTTTTGGTGAGTTTTTGAAAAAATGACTTGTCAAAATCAAGTTTTATTAGGCAGTTCCATACAAGTTTGACTAGTTATATTGAAATTTTGGTTTGCAGAAAAGTTTCAGAAATCAATCTTGAAATGCACTTTTCATTATTTTGGGGGCTAAAAATGATGTTTTGGTGAGTTTTTGAAAAAATTATTTGTCAAAGTCGAGTTTTAATAGGCAGCTTGCATACAAGTTTGACTAGTTACATTGATATTTTGGTTTGCAGAAAAGTTTCAGAAATCGATCTTGAAATGCAATTTTCATTATTTTGGGGGCTAAAAAATGATGTTTTGGTGAGTTTTTGAAAAAATGACTTGTCAAAGTCAAGTTTTATTAGGCAGTTCCACACAAGTTTGACTAGTTACAATGAAATTTTGGTTTGCAGAAAAGTTTCAGAAATCGATCTTGAAATGCAATTTTCATTCTTTTGGGGGCTAAAAAATGATGTTTTGGTGAGTTTTTGAAAAAATGACTTGTCAACGTCAAGTTTTAATAGGCAGCTCCATACAAGTTTGACTAGTTACATTGAAATTTTGGTTTGCAGAAAAGTTTCAGAAAACGATCTTGAAATGCACTTTTCATTCTTTTGGGGGCTTAAAAATGATGTTTTGGTGAGTTTATGACAAAATGATTTGTAAAAGTCAAGTTTTATTGGGCAGTTCCATACAAGTTTGACTAGTTACATTGAAATTTTGGTTTGCAGAAAAGTTTCAGAAATCGATCTTGAAATGCAATTTTCATTATTTTGGGGGCTAAAAAATGATGTTTTGGTGAGTTTTTAAAAAAATTATTTGTCAAAGTCAAGTTTTATTAGGCAGTTCCATACAAGTTTGACTAGTTACATTGAAATTTTGGTTTGCAGAAAAGTTTCAGAAATCAATCTTGAAATGCAATTTTCATTATTTTGGGGGCTAAAAAATGATGTTTTGGTGAGTTTTTGAAAAAATGACTTGTCAAAGTCAAGTTTTAATAGGCAGTTCCACACAAGTTTCACTAGTTACAATGAAATTTTGGTTTGCAGAAAAGTTTCAGAAATCGATCTTGAAATGCACTTTTCATTCTTTTGGGGGCTTAAAAATGATGTTTTGGTGAGTTTATGACAAAATGATTTGTAAAAGTCAAGTTTTATTGGGCAGTTCCATACAAGTTTGACTAGTTACATTGAAATTTTGGTTTGCAGAAAAGTTTCAGAAATCGATCTTGAAATGCAATTTTCATTATTTTGGGGGCTAAAAAATGATGTTTTGGTGAGTTTTTAAAAAAATTATTTGTCAAAGTCAAGTTTTATTAGGCAGTTCCATACAAGTTTGACTAGTTACATTGAAATTTTGGTTTGCAGAAAAGTTTCAGAAATCAATCTTGAAATGCAATTTTCATTATTTTGGGGGCTAAAAAATGATGTTTTGGTGAGTTTTTGAAAAAATGACTTGTCAAAGTCAAGTTTTATTAGGCAGTTCCATACAAGTTTGACTAGTTACATTGAAATTTTGGTTTGCAGAAAAGTTTCAGAAATCGATCTTGAAATGCACTTTTCATTATTTTGGGCGCCTAAAAATGATGTTTGGTGAGTTTATGACAAAATTATTTGTCAAAGTCGAGTTTTAATAGGCAGCTTGCATACAAGTTTGACTAGTTACATTGATATTTTGGTTTGCAGAAAAGTTTCAGAAATCGATCTTGAAATGCAATTTTCATTATTTTGGGGGCTAAAAAATGATGTTTTGGTGAGTTTTTGAAAAAATGACTTGTCAAAGTCAAGTTTTAATAGGCAGTTCCACACAAGTTTGACTAGTTACATAGAAATTTTGGTTTGCAGAAAAGTTTCAGAAATCAATCTTGAAATGCAATTTTCATTATTTTGGGGGCTAAAAAATGATGTTTTGGTGAGTTTTTGAAAAAATTATTTGTCAAAGTCGAGTTTTAATAGGCAGCTTGCATACAAGTTTGACTAGTTACTTAGAAATTTTGGTTTGCAGAAAAGTTTCTGAAATCGATCTTAAAATGCAGTTTTCATTATTTTGCTGGCTAAAAAATGATGTTTTGGTGAGTTTTTGAAAAAATGACTTGTCAAAATCAAGTTTTATTAGGCAGTTCCATACAAGTTTGACTAGTTATATTGAAATTTTGGTTTGCAGAAAAGTTTCAGAAATCAATCTTGAAATGCACTTTTCATTATTTTGGGGGCTAAAAATGATGTTTTGGTGAGTTTTTTGAAAAAATTATTTGTCAAAGTCGAGTTTTAATAGGCAGCTTGCATACAAGTTTGACTAGTTACATTGATATTTTGGTTTGCAGAAAAGTTTCAGAAATCGATCTTGAAATGCACTTTTCATTCTTTTGGGGGCTTAAAAATGATGTTTTGGTGAGTTTATGACAAAATGATTTGTAAAAGTCAAGTTTTATTGGGCAGTTCCATACAAGTTTGACTAGTTACATGGAAATTTTGGTTTGCAAAAAAGTTTCAGAAATCGATCTTGAAATGCACTTTTCATTCTTTTGGGGGCTAAAAAATGATGTTTTGGTGAGTTTTTGAAAAAATTATTTGTCAAAGTCAAGTTTTATTAGGCAGTTCCATACAAGTTTTTACTAGTTACATTGAAATTTTGGTTTGCAGAAAAGTTTCAGAAATCGATCTTGAAATGCACTTTTCATTCTTTTGGGGGCTTAAAAATGATGTTTTGGTGAGTTTATGACAAAATGATTTGTAAAAGTCAAGTTTTATTGGGCAGTTCCATACAAGTTTGACTAGTTACATAGAAATTTTGGTTTGCAAAAAAGTTTCAGAAATCGATCTTGAAATGCACTTTTCATTCTTTTGGGGGCTAAAAAATGATGTTTTGGTGAGTTTTTGAAAAAATTATTTGTCAAAGTCAAGTTTTATTAGGCAGTTCCATACAAGTTTTTACTAGTTACATTGAAATTTTGGTTTGCAAAAAAGTTTCAGAAATCGATCTTGAAATGCACTTTTCATTCTTTTGGGGGCTAAAAAATGATGTTTTGGTGAGTTTTTGAAAAAATTATTTGTCAAAGTCAAGTTTTATTAGGCAGTTCCATACAAGTTTTTACTAGTTACATTGAAATTTTGGTTTGCAGAAAAGTTTCAGAAATCGATCTTGAAATGCAATTTTCATTATTTTGGGGGCTAAAAAATGATGTTTTGGTGAGTTTTTAAAAAAATTATTTGTCAAAGTCAAGTTTTATTAGGCAGTTCCATACAAGTTTGACTAGTTACATTGAAATTTTGGTTTGCAGAAAAGTTTCAGAAATCAATCTTGAAATGCAATTTTCATTATTTTGGGGGCTAAAAAATGATGTTTTGGTGAGTTTTTGAAAAAATGACTTGTCAAAGTCAACTTTTAAAAGGCAGTTCCACACAAGTTTGACTAGCTACAATGAAATTTTGGTTTGCAGAAAAGTTTCAGAAATCAATCTTGAAATGCAATTTTCATTCTTTTGGGGGCTTAAAAATGATGTTTTGGTGAGTTTATGACAAAATGATTTGTCAAAGTCAAGTTTTATTAGGCAGTTCCATACAAGTTTGACTAGTTACATTGAAATTTTGGTTTGCAGAAAAGTTTCAGAAATCGATCTTGAAATGCACTTTTCATTATTTTGGGCGCCTAAAAATGATGTTTGGTGAGTTTATGACAAAATTATTTGTCAAAGTCGAGTTTTAATAGGCAGCTTGCATACAAGTTTGACTAGTTACATTGATATTTTGGTTTGCAGAAAAGTTTCAGAAATCGATCTTGAAATGCAATTTTCATTATTTTGGGGGCTAAAAAATGATGTTTTGGTGAGTTTTTGAAAAAATGACTTGTCAAAGTCAAGTTTTAATAGGCAGTTCCACACAAGTTTGACTAGTTACATAGAAATTTTGGTTTGCAGAAAAGTTTCAGAAATCAATCTTGAAATGCAATTTTCATTATTTTGGGGGCTAAAAAATGATGTTTTGGTGAGTTTTTGAAAAAATTATTTGTCAAAGTCGAGTTTTAATAGGCAGCTTGCATACAAGTTTGACTAGTTACTTAGAAATTTTGGTTTGCAGAAAAGTTTCTGAAATCGATCTTAAAATGCAGTTTTCATTATTTTGCTGGCTAAAAAATGATGTTTTGGTGAGTTTTTGAAAAAATGACTTGTCAAAATCAAGTTTTATTAGGCAGTTCCATACAAGTTTGACTAGTTATATTGAAATTTTGGTTTGCAGAAAAGTTTCAGAAATCAATCTTGAAATGCACTTTTCATTATTTTGGGGGCTAAAAATGATGTTTTGGTGAGTTTTTTGAAAAAATTATTTGTCAAAGTCGAGTTTTAATAGGCAGCTTGCATACAAGTTTGACTAGTTACATTGATATTTTGGTTTGCAGAAAAGTTTCAGAAATCGATCTTGAAATGCACTTTTCATTCTTTTGGGGGCTTAAAAATGATGTTTTGGTGAGTTTATGACAAAATGATTTGTAAAAGTCAAGTTTTATTGGGCAGTTCCATACAAGTTTGACTAGTTACATGGAAATTTTGGTTTGCAAAAAAGTTTCAGAAATCGATCTTGAAATGCACTTTTCATTCTTTTGGGGGCTAAAAAATGATGTTTTGGTGAGTTTTTGAAAAAATTATTTGTCAAAGTCAAGTTTTATTAGGCAGTTCCATACAAGTTTTTACTAGTTACATTGAAATTTTGGTTTGCAGAAAAGTTTCAGAAATCGATCTTAAAATGCAGTTTTCATTATTTTGGGGGCTAAAAAATGATGTTTTGGTGAGTTTTTGAAAAAATGACTTGTCAAAGTCAAGTTTTATTAGGCAGTTCCATACAAGTTTTTACTAGTTACATTGAAATTTTGGTTTGCAGAAAAGTTTCAGAAATCGATCTTGAAATGCACTTTTCATTCTTTTGGGGGCTAAAAAATGATGTTTTGGTGAGTTTTTGAAAAAATTATTTGTCAAAGTCGAGTTTTAATAGGCAGCTTGCATACAAGTTTCACTAGTTACTTAGAAATTTTGGGTTGCAGAAAAGTTTCTGAAATCGATCTTAAAATGCAGTTTTCATTATTTTGGGGGCTTAAAAATGATGTTTTGGTGAGTTTTTGAAAAACTGATTTGTCAAAGTCAAGTTTTATTAGGCAGTTCCATACAAGTTTGACTAGTTACATTGAAATTTTGGTTTGCAGAAAAGTTTTAGAAATCGATCTTGAGATGCACTTTTCATTATTTTGGGGGCTAAAAAATGATGAAAAGACTGCCGATTAAAACTTGACTTGATGTCAAAGTCAAGTTTTAATCGGCAGTTCCACACAAGTTTGACTAGTTACAATGAAATTTTGGTTTGCAGAAAAGTTTCAGAAATCGATCTTGAAATGCACTTTTCATTCTTTTGGGGGCTTAAAAATAATGTTTTGGTGAGTTTATGACAAAATGATTTGTCAAAGTCAAGTTTTATTAGGCAGTTCCATACAAGTTTGACTAGTTACATTGAAATTTTGGTTTGCAGAAAAGTTTCAGAAATCAATCTTGAAATGCACTTTTCATTATTTTGGGGGCTAAAAATGATGTTTTGGTGAGTTTTTGAAAAAATTATTTGTCAAAGTCGAGTTTTAATAGGCAGCTTGCATACAAGTTTGACTAGTTACATTGATATTTTGGTTTGCAGAAAAGTTTCAGAAATCGATCTTGAAATGCACTTTTCATTATTTTGGGGGCTAAAAAATGATGTTTTGGTGAGTTTATGATAAACTGATTTGTCAAAGTCGAGTTTTAATAGGCAGTTCCATACAAGTTTGACTAGTTACATTGAAATTTTGGTTTGCAGAAAAGTTTCAGAAATCAATCTTGAAATGCACTTTTCATTATTTTGGGGGCTAAAAATGATGTTTTGGTGAGTTTTTGAAAAAATTATTTGTCAAAGTCGAGTTTTAATAGGCAGCTTGCATACAAGTTTGACTAGTTACATTGATATTTTGGTTTGCAGAAAAGTTTCAGAAATCGATCTTGAAATGCACTTTTCATTCTTTTGGGGGCTTAAAAATGATGTTTTGGTGAGTTTATGACAAAATGATTTGTAAAAGTCAAGTTTTAATAGGCAGCTTGCATACAAGTTTCACTAGTTACTTAGAAATTTTGGTTTGCAGAAAAGTTTCTGAAATCGATCTTAAAATGCAGTTTTCATTATTTTGGGGGCTTAAAAATGATGTTTTGGTGAGTTTTTGAAAAACTGATTTGTCAAAGTCAAGTTTTATTAGGCAGTTCCATACAAGTTTGACTTGTTACATTGAAATTTTGGTTTGCAGAAAAGTTTTAGAAATCGATCTTGAGATGCAGTTTTCATTATTTTGGGGGCTAAAAAATGATGTTTTGGTGAGTTTTTGAAAAAATGACTTGTCAAAGTCAAGTTTTAATCGGCAGTTCCACACAAGTTTGACTAGTTACAATGAAATTTTGGTTTGCAGAAAAGTTTCAGAAATCGATCTTGAAATGCACTTTTCATTCTTTTGGGGGCTTAAAAATAATGTTTTGGTGAGTTTATGACAAAATGATTTGTCAAAGTCAAGTTTTATTAGGCAGTTCCATACAAGTTTGACTAGTTACATTGAAATTTTGGTTTGCAGAAAAGTTTCAGAAATCAATCTTGAAATGCACTTTTCATTATTTTGGGGGCTAAAAAATGATGTTTTGGTGAGTTTTTGAAAAAATTATTTGTCAAAGTCGAGTTTTAATAGGCAGCTTGCATACAAGTTTGACTAGTTACTTAGAAATTTTGGTTTGCAGAAAAGTTTCTGAAATCGATCTTAAAATGCAGTTTTCATTATTTTGGGGGCTAAAAAATGATGTTTTGGTGAGTTTTTGAAAAAATGACTTGTCAAAATCAAGTTTTATTAGGCAGTTCCATACAAGTTTGACTAGTTACATTGAAATTTTGGTTTGCAGAAAAGTTTCAGAAATCAATCTTGAAATGCACTTTTCATTATTTTGGGGGCTAAAAATGATGTTTTGGTGAGTTTTTGAAAAAATTATTTGTCAAAGTCGAGTTTTAATAGGCAGCTTGCATACAAGTTTGACTAGTTACATTGAAATTTTGGTTTGCAGAAAAGTGTCAGAAATCGATCTTGAAATGCACTTTTCATTATTTTGGGGGCTTAAAAATTATGTTTTGGTGAGTTTATGATAAACTGATTTGTCAAAGTCAAGTTTTATTACGCAGCTCCATACAAGTTTGACTAGTTACATTGAAATTTTGGTTTGCAGAAAAGTTTCAGAAATCGATCTTGAAATGCACTTTTCATTATTTTGGGGGCTTAAAAATGATGTTTTGGTGAGTTTATGATAAACTGATTTGTCAAAGTCAAGTTTTATTACGCAGCTCCATACAAGTTTGACTAGTTACATTGAAATTTTGGTTTGCAGAAAAGTTTCAGAAATCGATCTTGAAATGCACTTTTCATTCTTTTGGGGGCTTAAAAATGATGTTTTGGTGAGTTTATGACAAAATGATTTGTAAAAGTCAAGTTTTATTGGGCAGTTCCATACAAGTTTGACTAGTTACATTGAAATTTTGGTTTGCAAAAAAGTTTCAGAAATCGATCTTGAAATGCACTTTTCATTATTTTGGGGGCTAAAAAATGATGTTTTGGTGAGTTTTTGAAAAAATTATTTGTCAAAGTCGAGTTTTAATAGGCAGCTTGCATACAAGTTTCACTAGTTACTTAAAAATTTTGGTTTGCAGAAAAGTTTCTGAAATCGATCTTAAAATGCAGTTTTCATTATTTTGGGGGCTTAAAAATGATGTTTTGGTGAGTTTTTGAAAAACTTATTTGTCAAAGTCAAGTTTTATTAGGCAGTTCCACACAAGTTTGACTAGTTACATTGAAATTTTGGTTTGCAGAAAAGTGTCAGAAATCGATCTTGAAATGCACTTTTCATTATTTTGGGGGCTTAAAAATGATGTTTTGGTGAGTTTAAGACAAAATGATTTGTCAAAGTCAAGTTTTATTACGCAGCTCCATACGAGTTTGACTTGTTACATTGAAATTTTGGTTTGCAGAAAAGTTTTAGAAATCGATCTTGAGATGCACTTTTCATTATTTTGGGGGCTAAAAAATGATGTTTTGGTGAGTTTTTGAAAAAATGACTTGTCAAAGTCAAGTTTTAATCGGCAGTTCCACACAAGTTTGACTAGTTACAATGAAATTTTGGTTTGCAGAAAAGTTTCAGAAATCGATCTTGAAATGCACTTTTCATTCTTTTGGGGGCTTAAAAATAATGTTTTGGTGAGTTTATGACAAAATGATTTGTCAAAGTCAAGTTTTATTAGAAAGTTCCATACAAGTTTGACTAGTTACATTGAAATTTTGGTTTGCAGAAAAGTTTCAGAAATCAATCTTGAAATGCACTTTTCATTATTTTGGGGGCTAAAAAATGATGTTTTGGTGAGTTTATGATAAACTGATTTGTCAAAGTCGAGTTTTAATAGGCAGTTCCATACAAGTTTGACTAGTTACATTGAAATTTTGGTTTGCAGAAAAGTTTCAGAAATCAATCTTGAAATGCACTTTTCATTATTTTGGGGGCTAAAAAATGATGTTTTGGTGAGTTTTTGAAAAAATGACTTGTCAAAGCCAAGTTTTAATAGGCAGCTCCATACAAGTTTGACTTGTTACATTGAAATTTTGGTTTGCAGAAAAGTTTTAGAAATCGATCTTGAGATGCACTTTTCATTATTTTGGGGGCTAAAAAATGATGTTTTGGTGAGTTTTTGAAAAAATGACTTGTCAAAGTCAAGTTTTAATCGGCAGTTCCACACAAGTTTGACTAGTTACAATGAAATTTTGGTTTGCAGAAAAGTTTCAGAAATCGATCTTGAAATGCACTTTTCATTCTTTTGGGGGCTTAAAAATAATGTTTTGGTGAGTTTATGACAAAATGATTTGTCAAAGTCAAGTTTTATTAGGCAGTTCCATACAAGTTTGACTAGTTACATTGAAATTTTGGTTTGCAGAAAAGTTTCAGAAATCAATCTTGAAATGCACTTTTCATTATTTTGGGGGCTAAAAAATGATGTTTTGGTGAGTTTTTGAAAAAATTATTTGTCAAAGTCGAGTTTTAATAGGCAGCTTGCATACAAGTTTGACTAGTTACTTAGAAATTTTGGTTTGCAGAAAAGTTTCTGAAATCGATCTTAAAATGCAGTTTTCATTATTTTGGGGGCTAAAAAATGATGTTTTGGTGAGTTTTTGAAAAAATGACTTGTCAAAATCAAGTTTTATTAGGCAGTTCCATACAAGTTTGACTAGTTACATTGAAATTTTGGTTTGCAGAAAAGTTTCAGAAATCAATCTTGAAATGCACTTTTCATTATTTTGGGGGCTTAAAAATTATGTTTTGGTGAGTTTATGATAAACTGATTTGTCAAAGTCAAGTTTTATTACGCGGCTCCATACAAGTTTGACTGGTTACATTGAAATTTTGGTTTGCAGAAAAGTGTCAGAAATCGATCTTGAAATGCACTTTTCATTATTTTGGGGGCTTAAAAATTATGTTTTGGTGAGTTTATGATAAACTGATTTGTCAAAGTCAAGTTTTATTACGCAGCTCCATACAAGTTTGACTAGTTACATTGAAATTTTGGTTTGCAGAAAAGTTTCAGAAATCGATCTTGAAATGCACTTTTCATTCTTTTGGGGGCTTAAAAATGATGTTTTGGTGAGTTTATGACAAAATGATTTGTAAAAGTCAAGTTTTATTGGGCAGTTCCATACAAGTTTGACTAGTTACATTGAAATTTTGGTTTGCAAAAAAGTTTCAGAAATCGATCTTGAAATGCACTTTTCATTATTTTGGGGGCTAAAAAATGATGTTTTGGTGAGTTTTTGAAAAAATTATTTGTCAAAGTCGAGTTTTAATAGGCAGCTTGCATACAAGTTTGACTAGTTACATTGAAATTTTGGTTTGCAGAAAAGTGTCAGAAATCGATCTTGAAATGCACTTTTCATTATTTTGGGGGCTTAAAAATTATGTTTTGGTGAGTTTATGATAAACTGATTTGTCAAAGTCAAGTTTTATTACGCAGCTCCATACAAGTTTGACTAGTTACATTGAAATTTTGGTTTGCAGAAAAGTTTCAGAAATCGATCTTGAAATGCACTTTTCATTATTTTGGGGGCTTAAAAATGATGTTTTGGTGAGTTTATGATAAACTGATTTGTCAAAGTCAAGTTTTATTACGCAGCTCCATACAAGTTTGACTAGTTACATTGAAATTTTGGTTTGCAGAAAAGTTTCAGAAATCGATCTTGAAATGCACTTTTCATTCTTTTGGGGGCTTAAAAATGATGTTTTGGTGAGTTTATGACAAAATGATTTGTAAAAGTCAAGTTTTATTGGGCAGTTCCATACAAGTTTGACTAGTTACATTGAAATTTTGGTTTGCAAAAAAGTTTCAGAAATCGATCTTGAAATGCACTTTTCATTATTTTGGGGGCTAAAAAATGATGTTTTGGTGAGTTTTTGAAAAAATTATTTGTCAAAGTCGAGTTTTAATAGGCAGCTTGCATACAAGTTTCACTAGTTACTTAAAAATTTTGGTTTGCAGAAAAGTTTCTGAAATCGATCTTAAAATGCAGTTTTCATTATTTTGGGGGCTTAAAAATGATGTTTTGGTGAGTTTTTGAAAAACTGATTTGTCAAAGTCAAGTTTTATTAGGCAGTTCCATACAAGTTTGACTAGTTACATTGAAATTTTGGTTTGCAGAAAAGTGTCAGAAATCGATCTTGAAATGCACTTTTCATTATTTTGGGGGCTTAAAAATGATGTTTTGGTGAGTTTAAGACAAAATGATTTGTCAAAGTCAAGTTTTATTACGCAGCTCCATACGAGTTTGACTTGTTACATTGAAATTTTGGTTTGCAGAAAAGTTTTAGAAATCGATCTTGAGATGCACTTTTCATTATTTTGGGGGCTAAAAAATGATGTTTTGGTGAGTTTTTGAAAAAATGACTTGTCAAAGTCAAGTTTTAATCGGCAGTTCCACACAAGTTTGACTAGTTACAATGAAATTTTGGTTTGCAGAAAAGTTTCAGAAATCGATCTTGAAATGCACTTTTCATTCTTTTGGGGGCTTAAAAATAATGTTTTGGTGAGTTTATGACAAAATGATTTGTCAAAGTCAAGTTTTATTAGAAAGTTCCATACAAGTTTGACTAGTTACATTGAAATTTTGGTTTGCAGAAAAGTTTCAGAAATCAATCTTGAAATGCACTTTTCATTATTTTGGGGGCTAAAAAATGATGTTTTGGTGAGTTTATGATAAACTGATTTGTCAAAGTCGAGTTTTAATAGGCAGTTCCATACAAGTTTGACTAGTTACATTGAAATTTTGGTTTGCAGAAAAGTTTCAGAAATCAATCTTGAAATGCACTTTTCATTATTTTGGGGGCTAAAAAATGATGTTTTGGTGAGTTTTTGAAAAAATGACTTGTCAAAGCCAAGTTTTAATAGGCAGCTCCATACAAGTTTGACTAGTTACATTGAAATTTTGGTTTGCAGAAAAGTGTCAGAAATCGATCTTAAAATGCAGTTTTCATTATTTTGGGGGCTAAAAAATGATGTTTTGGTGAGTTTTTGAAAAAATGACTTGCCAAAGTCAAGTTTTAATAGGCAGTTCCACACAAGTTTGACTAGTTACTTAGAAATTTTGGTTTGCAGAAAAGTTTCAGAAATCGATCTTGAAATGCACTTTTCATTCTTTTGGGGGCTTAAAAATGATGTTTTGGTGAGTTTATGACAAAATGATTTGTCAAAGTCAAGTTTTATTAGGCAGTTCCATACAAGTTTGACTAGTTACATTGAAATTTTGGTTTGCAGAAAAGTTTCAGAAATCGATCTTGAAATGCACTTTTCATTCTTTTGGGGGCTAAAAAATGATGTTTTGGTGAGTTTTTGAAAAAATTATTTGTCAAAGTCAAGTTTCAAAAGGCAGCTTGCATACAAGTTTGACTAGTTACTTAGAAATTTTGGTTTGCAGAAAAGTTTCTGAAATCGATCTTAAAATGCAGTTTTCATTATTTTGGGGGCTAAAAAATGATGTTTTGGTGAGTTTTTGAAAAAATGACTTGTCAAAATCAAGTTTTATTAGGCAGTTCCATACAAGTTTGACTAGTTATATTGAAATTTTGGTTTGCAGAAAAGTTTCAGAAATCAATCTTGAAATGCACTTTTCATTATTTTGGGGGCTAAAAATGATGTTTTGGTGAGTTTTTGAAAAAATTATTTGTCAAAGTCGAGTTTTAATAGGCAGCTTGCATACAAGTTTGACTAGTTACATTGATATTTTGGTTTGCAGAAAAGTTTCAGAAATCGATCTTGAAATGCAATTTTCATTATTTTGGGGGCTAAAAAATGATGTTTTGGTGAGTTTTTGAAAAAATGACTTGTCAAAGTCAAGTTTTATTAGGCAGTTCCCCACAAGTTTGACTAGTTACAATGAAATTTTGGTTTGCAGAAAAGTTTCAGAAATCGATCTTGAAATGCAATTTTCATTCTTTTGGGGGCTAAAAAATGATGTTTTGGTGAGTTTTTGAAAAAATGACTTGTCAAAGTCAAGTTTTAATAGGCAGCTCCATACAAGTTTGACTAGTTACATTGAAATTTTGGTTTGCAGAAAAGTTTCAGAAAACGATCTTGAAATGCACTTTTCATTCTTTTGGGGGCTTAAAAATGATGTTTTGGTGAGTTTATGACAAAATGATTTGTAAAAGTCAAGTTTTATTGGGCAGTTCCATACAAGTTTGACTAGTTACATTGAAATTTTGGTTTGCAAAAAAGTTTCAG
The DNA here is from genome assembly GCF_943734725.1 of Anopheles marshallii. Taxonomy (NCBI): domain Eukaryota; kingdom Metazoa; phylum Arthropoda; class Insecta; order Diptera; family Culicidae; genus Anopheles; species Anopheles marshallii. Next base: position 215,630 of record NW_026525876.1, on the reverse strand, counting down.
AAATCAATCTTGAAATGCAATTTTCATTCTTTTGGGGGCTAAAAAATGATGTTTTGGTGAGTTTTTGAAAAAATGACTTGTCAAAGTCAAGTTTTAATAGGCAGTTCCACACAAGTTTCACTAGTTACAATGAAATTTTGGTTTGCAGAAAAGTTTCAGAAATCGATCTTGAAATGCACTTTTCATTCTTTTGGGGGCTTAAAAATGATGTTTTGGTGAGTTTATGACAAAATGATTTGTAAAAGTCAAGTTTTAATAGGCAGTTGCATGCAAGTTTAATAAGTAACAATGAAATTATGGTTTGCAGAACAGTTTCTGAAATCGATCTTGGAATGCACTTTTCATTATTTTGGGGGCTTAAAAACGATGTTTTGGTGAGTTTATGAAAAAATGATTAGTCAAAGTCAACTTTTAAAAGGCAGTTCCACACAAGTTTGACTAGCTACAATGAAATTTTGGTTTGCAGAAAAGTTTCAGAAATCAATCTTGAAATGCAATTTTCATTCTTTTGGGGGCTTAAAAATGATGTTTTGGTGAGTTTATGACAAAATGATTTGTCAAAGTCAAGTTTTATTAGGCAGTTCCATACAAGTTTGACTAGTTACATTGAAATTTTGGTTTGCAGAAAAGTTTCAGAAATCGATCTTGAAATGCAATTTTCATTCTTTTGGGGGCTTAAAAATGATGTTTGGTGAGTTTATGACAAAATTATTTGTCAAAGTCGAGTTTTAATAGGCAGCTTGCATACAAGTTTGACTAGTTACATTGATATTTTGGTTTGCAGAAAAGTTTCAGAAATCGATCTTGAAATGCAATTTTCATTATTTTGGGGGCTAAAAAATGATGTTTTGGTGAGTTTTAAAAAAAATTATTTGTCAAAGTCAAGTTTTATTAGGCAGTTCCATACAAGTTTGACTAGTTACATTGAAATTTTGGTTTGCAGAAAAGTTTCAGAAATCAATCTTGAAATGCAATTTTCATTATTTTGGGGGCTAAAAAATGATGTTTTGGTGAGTTTTTGAAAAAATGACTTGTCAAAGTCAACTTTTAAAAGGCAGTTCCACACAAGTTTGACTAGCTACAATGAAATTTTGGTTTGCAGAAAAGTTTCAGAAATCAATCTTGAAATGCAATTTTCATTCTTTTGGGGGCTTAAAAATGATGTTTTGGTGAGTTTATGACAAAATGATTTGTCAAAGTCAAGTTTTATTAGGCAGTTCCATACAAGTTTGACTAGCTACAATGAAATTTTGGTTTGCAGAAAAGTTTCAGAAATCAATCTTGAAATGCAATTTTCATTCTTTTGGGGGCTTAAAAATGATGTTTTGGTGAGTTTATGACAAAATGATTTGTCAAAGTCAAGTTTTATTAGGCAGTTCCATACAAGTTTGACTAGTTACATTGAAATTTTGGTTTGCAGAAAAGTTTCAGAAATCAATCTTGAAATGCAATTTTCATTCTTTTGGGGGCTTAAAAATGATGTTTTGGTGAGTTTATGACAAAATGATTTGTCAAAGTCAAGTTTTATTAGGCAGTTCCACACAAGTTTGACTAGTTACATTGAAATTTTGGTTTGCAGAAAAGTTTCAGAAATCAATCTTGAAATGCAATTTTCATTCTTTTGGGGGCTTAAAAATGATGTTTTGGTGAGTTTATGACAAAATGATTTGTCAAAGTCAAGTTTTATTAGGCAGTTCCATACAAGTTTGACTAGCTACAATGAAATTTTGGTTTGCAGAAAAGTTTCAGAAATCAATCTTGAAATGCAATTTTCATTCTTTTGGGGGCTTAAAAATGATGTTTTGGTGAGTTTATGACAAAATGATTTGTCAAAGTCAAGTTTTATTAGGCAGTTCCATACAAGTTTGACTAGTTACATTGAAATTTTGGTTTGCAGAAAAGTTTCAGAAATCAATCTTGAAATGCAATTTTCATTCTTTTGGGGGCTTAAAAATGATGTTTGGTGAGTTTATGACAAAATTATTTGTCAAAGTCGAGTTTTAATAGGCAGCTTGCATACAAGTTTGACTAGTTACATTGATATTTTGGTTTGCAGAAAAGTTTCAGAAATCGATCTTGAAATGCAATTTTCATTATTTTGGGGGCTAAAAAATGATGTTTTGGTGAGTTTTAAAAAAAATTATTTGTCAAAGTCAAGTTTTATTAGGCAGTTCCATACAAGTTTGACTAGTTACATTGAAATTTTGGTTTGCAGAAAAGTTTCAGAAATCAATCTTGAAATGCAATTTTCATTATTTTGGGGGCTAAAAAATGATGTTTTGGTGAGTTTTTGAAAAAATGACTTGTCAAAGTCAACTTTTAAAAGGCAGTTCCACACAAGTTTGACTAGCTACAATGAAATTTTGGTTTGCAGAAAAGTTTCAGAAATCAATCTTGAAATGCAATTTTCATTCTTTTGGGGGCTTAAAAATGATGTTTTGGTGAGTTTATGACAAAATGATTTGTCAAAGTCAAGTTTTATTAGGCAGTTCCATACAAGTTTGACTAGCTACAATGAAATTTTGGTTTGCAGAAAAGTTTCAGAAATCAATCTTGAAATGCAATTTTCATTCTTTTGGGGGCTTAAAAATGATGTTTTGGTGAGTTTATGACAAAATGATTTGTCAAAGTCAAGTTTTATTAGGCAGTTCCATACAAGTTTGACTAGTTACATTGAAATTTTGGTTTGCAGAAAAGTTTCAGAAATCAATCTTGAAATGCAATTTTCATTCTTTTGGGGGCTTAAAAATGATGTTTTGGTGAGTTTATGACAAAATGATTTGTCAAAGTCAAGTTTTATTAGGCAGTTCCACACAAGTTTGACTAGTTACATTGAAATTTTGGTTTGCAGAAAAGTTTCAGAAATCGATCTTGAAATGCAATTTTCATTATTTTGGGGGCTAAAAAATGATGTTTTGGTGAGTTTTAAAAAAAATTATTTGTCAAAGTCAAGTTTTATTAGGCAGTTCCATACAAGTTTGACTAGTTACATTGAAATTTTGGTTTGCAGAAAAGTTTCAGAAATCAATCTTGAAATGCAATTTTCATTATTTTGGGGGCTAAAAAATGATGTTTTGGTGAGTTTTTGAAAAAATGACTTGTCAAAGTCAACTTTTAAAAGGCAGTTCCACACAAGTTTGACTAGCTACAATGAAATTTTGGTTTGCAGAAAAGTTTCAGAAATCAATCTTGAAATGCAATTTTCATTCTTTTGGGGGCTTAAAAATGATGTTTTGGTGAGTTTATGACAAAATGATTTGTCAAAGTCAAGTTTTATTAGGCAGTTCCATACAAGTTTGACTAGTTACATTGAAATTTTGGTTTGCAGAAAAGTTTCAGAAATCGATCTTGAAATGCAATTTTCATTCTTTTGGGGGCTTAAAAATGATGTTTGGTGAGTTTATGACAAAATTATTTGTCAAAGTCGAGTTTTAATAGGCAGCTTGCATACAAGTTTGACTAGTTACATTGATATTTTGGTTTGCAGAAAAGTTTCAGAAATCGATCTTGAAATGCAATTTTCATTATTTTGGGGGCTAAAAAATGATGTTTTGGTGAGTTTTTGAAAAAATGACTTGTCAAAGTCAAGTTTTAATAGGCAGTTCCACACAAGTTTGACTAGTTACATTGAAATTTTGGTTTGCAGAAAAGTTTCAGAAATCAATCTTGAAATGCACTTTTCATTATTTTGGGGGCTAAAAAATGATGTTTTGGTGAGTTTTTGAAAAAATTATTTGTCAAAGTCGAGTTTTAATAGGCAGCTTGCATACAAGTTTGACTAGTTATATTGAAATTTTGGTTTGCAGAAAAGTTTCAGAAATCAATCTTGAAATGCACTTTTCATTATTTTGGGGGCTAAAAATGATGTTTTGGTGAGTTTTTTGAAAAAATTATTTGTCAAAGTCGAGTTTTAATAGGCAGCTTGCATACAAGTTTGACTAGTTACATTGATATTTTGGTTTGCAGAAAAGTTTCTGAAATCGATCTTAAAATGCAGTTTTCATTATTTTGGGGGCTTAAAAATGATGTTTTGGTGAGTTTTTGAAAAACTGATTTGTCAAAGTCAAGTTTTATTAGGCAGTTCCATACAAGTTTGACTAGTTACATTGAAATTTTGGTTTGCAGAAAAGTTTTAGAAATCGATCTTGAGATGCACTTTTCATTATTTTGGGGGCTAAAAAATGATGAAAAGACTGCCGATTAAAACTTGACTTGATGTCAAAGTCAAGTTTTAATCGGCAGTTCCACACAAGTTTGACTAGTTACAATGAAATTTTGGTTTGCAGAAAAGTTTCAGAAATCGATCTTGAAATGCACTTTTCATTCTTTTGGGGGCTTAAAAATGATGTTTTGGTGAGTTTATGACAAAATGATTTGTAAAAGTCAAGTTTTATTGGGCAGTTCCATACAAGTTTGACTAGTTACATGGAAATTTTGGTTTGCAAAAAAGTTTCAGAAATCGATCTTGAAATGCACTTTTCATTCTTTTGGGGGCTAAAAAATGATGTTTTGGTGAGTTTTTGAAAAAATTATTTGTCAAAGTCAAGTTTTATTAGGCAGTTCCATACAAGTTTTTACTAGTTACATTGAAATTTTGGTTTGCAGAAAAGTTTCAGAAATCGATCTTAAAATGCAGTTTACATTATTTTGGGGGCTAAAAAATGATGTTTTGGTGAGTTTTTGAAAAAATGACTTGTCAAAGTCAAGTTTTATTAGGCAGTTCCATACAAGTTTTTACTAGTTACATTGAAATTTTGGTTTGCAGAAAAGTTTCAGAAATCGATCTTGAAATGCACTTTTCATTCTTTTGGGGGCTAAAAAATGATGTTTTGGTGAGTTTTTGAAAAAATTATTTGTCAAAGTCGAGTTTTAATAGGCAGCTTGCATACAAGTTTCACTAGTTACTTAGAAATTTTGGTTTGCAGAAAAGTTTCTGAAATCGATCTTAAAATGCAGTTTTCATTATTTTGGGGGCTTAAAAATGATGTTTTGGTGAGTTTTTGAAAAACTGATTTGTCAAAGTCAAGTTTTATTAGGCAGTTCCATACAAGTTTGACTAGTTACATGGAAATTTTGGTTTGCAAAAAAGTTTCAGAAATCGATCTTGAAATGCACTTTTCATTCTTTTGGGGGCTAAAAAATGATGTTTTGGTGAGTTTTTGAAAAAATTATTTGTCAAAGTCAAGTTTTATTAGGCAGTTCCATACAAGTTTTTACTAGTTACATTGAAATTTTGGTTTGCAGAAAAGTTTCAGAAATCGATCTTAAAATGCAGTTTACATTATTTTGGGGGCTAAAAAATGATGTTTTGGTGAGTTTTTGAAAAAATGACTTGTCAAAGTCAAGTTTTATTAGGCAGTTCCATACAAGTTTTTACTAGTTACATGGAAATTTTGGTTTGCAAAAAAGTTTCAGAAATCGATCTTGAAATGCACTTTTCATTCTTTTGGGGGCTAAAAAATGATGTTTTGGTGAGTTTTTGAAAAAATTATTTGTCAAAGTCAAGTTTTATTAGGCAGTTCCATACAAGTTTTTACTAGTTACATTGAAATTTTGGTTTGCAGAAAAGTTTCAGAAATCGATCTTAAAATGCAGTTTACATTATTTTGGGGGCTAAAAAATGATGTTTTGGTGAGTTTTTGAAAAAATGACTTGTCAAAGTCAAGTTTTATTAGGCAGTTCCATACAAGTTTTTACTAGTTACATTGAAATTTTGGTTTGCAGAAAAGTTTCAGAAATCGATCTTGAAATGCACTTTTCATTCTTTTGGGGGCTAAAAAATGATGTTTTGGTGAGTTTTTGAAAAAATTATTTGTCAAAGTCAAGTTTTATTAGGCAGTTCCATACAAGTTTTTACTAGTTACATTGAAATTTTGGTTTGCAGAAAAGTTTCAGAAATCGATCTTAAAATGCAGTTTACATTATTTTGGGGGCTAAAAAATGATGTTTTGGTGAGTTTTTGAAAAAATGACTTGTCAAAGTCAAGTTTTATTAGGCAGTTCCATACAAGTTTTTACTAGTTACATTGAAATTTTGGTTTGCAGAAAAGTTTCAGAAATCGATCTTGAAATGCACTTTTCATTCTTTTGGGGGCTAAAAAATGATGTTTTGGTGAGTTTTTGAAAAAATTATTTGTCAAAGTCGAGTTTTAATAGGCAGCTTGCATACAAGTTTCACTAGTTACTTAGAAATTTTGGTTTGCAGAAAAGTTTCAGAAATCGATCTTAAAATGCAGTTTACATTATTTTGGGGGCTAAAAAATGATGTTTTGGTGAGTTTTTGAAAAAATGACTTGTCAAAGTCAAGTTTTATTAGGCAGTTCCATACAAGTTTTTACTAGTTACATTGAAATTTTGGTTTGCAGAAAAGTTTCAGAAATCGATCTTGAAATGCACTTTTCATTCTTTTGGGGGCTAAAAAATGATGTTTTGGTGAGTTTTTGAAAAAATTATTTGTCAAAGTCGAGTTTTAATAGGCAGCTTGCATACAAGTTTCACTAGTTACTTAGAAATTTTGGTTTGCAGAAAAGTTTCTGAAATCGATCTTGAAATGCAGTTTACATTCTTTTGGGGGCTAAAAAATGATGTTTTGGTGAGTTTTTGAAAAAATTATTTGTCAAAGTCGAGTTTTAATAGGCAGCTTGCATACAAGTTTCACTAGTTACTTAGAAATTTTGGTTTGCAGAAAAGTTTCTGAAATCGATCTTAAAATGCAGTTTTCATTATTTTGGGGGCTTAAAAATGATGTTTTGGTGAGTTTTTGAAAAACTGATTTGTCAAAGTCAAGTTTTATTAGGCAGTTCCATACAAGTTTGACTAGTTACATTGAAATTTTGGTTTGCAGAAAAGTTTCAGAAATCGATCTTGAAATGCACTTTTCATTCTTTTGGGGGCTAAAAAATGATGTTTTGGTGAGTTTTTGAAAAAATTATTTGTCAAAGTCGAGTTTTAATAGGCAGCTTGCATACAAGTTTCACTAGTTACTTAGAAATTTTGGTTTGCAGAAAAGTTTCTGAAATCGATCTTAAAATGCAGTTTTCATTATTTTGGGGGCTTAAAAATGATGTTTTGGTGAGTTTTTGAAAAACTGATTTGTCAAAGTCAAGTTTTATTAGGCAGTTCCATACAAGTTTTTACTAGTTACATTGAAATTTTGGTTTGCAGAAAAGTTTCAGAAATCGATCTTGAAATGCACTTTTCATTCTTTTGGGGGCTAAAAAATGATGTTTTGGTGAGTTTTTGAAAAAATTATTTGTCAAAGTCGAGTTTTAATAGGCAGCTTGCATACAAGTTTCACTAGTTACTTAAAAATTTTGGTTTGCAGAAAAGTTTCTGAAATCGATCTTAAAATGCAGTTTTCATTATTTTGGGGGCTTAAAAATGATGTTTTGGTGAGTTTTTGAAAAACTGATTTGTCAAAGTCAAGTTTTATTAGGCAGTTCCACACAAGTTTGACTAGTTACAATGAAATTTTGGTTTGCAGAAAAGTTTCAGAAATCGATCTTGAAATGCACTTTTCATTCTTTTGGGGGCTTAAAAATAATGTTTTGGTGAGTTTATGACAAAATGATTTGTCAAAGTCAAGTTTTATTAGGCAGTTCCATACAAGTTTGACTAGTTACATTGAAATTTTGGTTTGCAGAAAAGTTTCAGAAATCAATCTTGAAATGCACTTTTCATTATTTTGGGGGCTAAAAAATGATGTTTTGGTGAGTTTATGATAAACTGATTTGTCAAAGTCGAGTTTTAATAGGCAGTTCCATACAAGTTTGACTAGTTACATTGAAATTTTGGTTTGCAGAAAAGTTTCAGAAATCAATCTTGAAATGCACTTTTCATTATTTTGGGGGCTAAAAATGATGTTTTGATGAGTTTTTGAAAAAATTATTTGTCAAAGTCGAGTTTTAATAGGCAGCTTGCATACAAGTTTCACTAGTTACTTAAAAATTTTGGTTTGCAGAAAAGTTTCTGAAATCGATCTTAAAATGCAGTTTTCATTATTTTGGGGGCTTAAAAATGATGTTTTGGTGAGTTTTTGAAAAACTGATTTGTCAAAGTCAAGTTTTATTAGGCAGTTCCATACAAGTTTGACTAGTTACATTGAAATTTTGGTTTGCAGAAAAGTTTCAGAAATCAATCTTGAAATGCACTTTTCATTATTTTGGGGGCTAAAAAATGATGTTTTGGTGAGTTTATGATAAACTGATTTGTCAAAGTCGAGTTTTAATAGGCAGTTCCATACAAGTTTGACTAGTTACATTGAAATTTTGGTTTGCAGAAAAGTTTTAGAAATCGATCTTGAGATGCACTTTTCATTATTTTGGGGGCTAAAAAATGATGTTTTGGTGAGTTTTTGAAAAAATGACTTGTCAAAGTCAAGTTTTAATCGGCAGTTCCACACAAGTTTGACTAGTTACAATGAAATTTTGGTTTGCAGAAAAGTTTCAGAAATCGATCTTGAAATGCACTTTTCATTCTTTTGGGGGCTTAAAAATAATGTTTTGGTGAGTTTATGACAAAATGATTTGTCAAAGTCAAGTTTTATTAGGCAGTTCCATACAAGTTTGACTTGTTACATTGAAATTTTGGTTTGCAGAAAAGTTTCAGAAATCAATCTTGAAATGCACTTTTCATTATTTTGGGGGCTAAAAAATGATGTTTTGGTGAGTTTTTGAAAAAATTATTTGTCAAAGTCGAGTTTTAATAGGCAGCTTGCATACAAGTTTGACTAGTTACTTAGAAATTTTGGTTTGCAGAAAAGTTTCAGAAATCGATCTTGAAATGCACTTTTCATTCTTTTGGGGGCTTAAAAATAATGTTTTGGTGAGTTTATGACAAAATGATTTGTCAAAGTCAAGTTTTATTAGACAGTTCCATACAAGTTTGACTAGTTACATTGAAATTTTGGTTTGCAGAAAAGTTTCAGAAATCAATCTTGAAATGCACTTTTCATTATTTTGGGGGCTAAAAAATGATGTTTTGGTGAGTTTTTGAAAAAATTATTTGTCAAAGTCGAGTTTTAATAGGCAGCTTGCATACAAGTTTGACTTGTTACATTGAAATTTTGGTTTGCAGAAAAGTTTTAGAAATCGATCTTGAGATGCACTTTTCATTATTTTGGGGGCTAAAAAATGATGAAAAGACTGCCGATTAAAACTTGACTTGATGTCAAAGTCAAGTTTTAATCGGCAGTTCCACACAAGTTTGACTAGTTACAATGAAATTTTGGTTTGCAGAAAAGTTTCAGAAATCGATCTTGAAATGCACTTTTCATTCTTTTGGGGGCTTAAAAATAATGTTTTGGTGAGTTTAAGACAAAATGATTTGTCAAAGTCAAGTTTTATTACGCAGCTCCATACAAGTTTGACTAGTTACATTGATATTTTGGTTTGCAGAAAAGTTTCAGAAATCGATCTTGAAATGCACTTTTCATTCTTTTGGGGGCTTAAAAATGATGTTTTGGTGAGTTTATGACAAAATGATTTGTAAAAGTCAAGTTTTATTGGGCAGTTCCATACAAGTTTGACTAGTTACATAGAAATTTTGGTTTGCAGAAAAGTGTCAGAAATCGATCTTGAAATGCACTTTTCATTATTTTGGGGGCTAAAAAATGATGTTTTGGTGAGTTTTTGAAAAAATTATTTGTCAAAGTCGAGTTTTAATAGGCAGCTTGCATACAAGTTTCACTAGTTACATAGAAATTTTGGTTTGCAGAAAAGTTTCAGAAATCGATCTTAAAATGCAGTTTACATTATTTTGGGGGCTAAAAAATGATGTTTTGGTGAGTTTTTGAAAAAATGACTTGTCAAAGTCAAGTTTTATTAGGCAGTTCCATACAAGTTTTTACTAGTTACATTGAAATTTTGGTTTGCAGAAAAGTTTCAGAAATCGATCTTGAAATGCACTTTTCATTCTTTTGGGGGCTAAAAAATGATGTTTTGGTGAGTTTTTGAAAAAATTATTTGTCAAAGTCGAGTTTTAATAGGCAGCTTGCATACAAGTTTCACTAGTTACTTAGAAACTTTGGTTTGCAGAAAAGTTTCTGAAATCGATCTTAAAATGCAGTTTTCATTATTTTGGGGGCTTAAAAATGATGTTTTGGTGAGTTTTTGAAAAACTGATTTGTCAAAGTCAAGTTTTATTAGGCAGTTCCATACAAGTTTGACTAGTTACATTGAAATTTTGGTTTGCAGAAAAGTTTTAGAAATCGATCTTGAGATGCACTTTTCATTATTTTGGGGGCTAAAAAATGATGAAAAGACTGCCGATTAAAACTTGACTTGATGTCAAAGTCAAGTTTTAATCGGCAGTTCCACACAAGTTTGACTAGTTACAATGAAATTTTGGTTTGCAGAAAAGTTTCAGAAATCGATCTTGAAATGCACTTTTCATTCTTTTGGGGGCTTAAAAATGATGTTTTGGTGAGTTTATGACAAAATGATTTGTAAAAGTCAAGTTTTATTGGGCAGTTCCATACAAGTTTGACTAGTTACATAGAAATTTTGGTTTGCAGAAAAGTTTCAGAAATCGATCTTGAAATGCACTTTTCATTATTTTGGGGGCTAAAAAATGATGTTTTGGTGAGTTTTTGAAAAAATTATTTGTCAAAGTCGAGTTTTAATAGGCAGCTTGCATACAAGTTTCACTAGTTACATAGAAATTTTGGTTTGCAGAAAAGTTTCAGAAATCGATCTTAAAATGCAGTTTACATTATTTTGGGGGCTAAAAAATGATGTTTTGGTGAGTTTTTGAAAAAATGACTTGTCAAAGTCAAGTTTTATTAGGCAGTTCCATACAAGTTTTTACTAGTTACATTGAAATTTTGGTTTGCAGAAAAGTTTCAGAAATCGATCTTGAAATGCACTTTTCATTCTTTTGGGGGCTAAAAAATGATGTTTTGGTGAGTTTTTGAAAAAATTATTTGTCAAAGTCGAGTTTTAATAGGCAGCTTGCATACAAGTTTCACTAGTTACTTAGAAATTTTGGTTTGCAGAAAAGTTTCAGAAATCGATCTTAAAATGCAGTTTACATTATTTTGGGGGCTAAAAAATGATGTTTTGGTGAGTTTTTGAAAAAATGACTTGTCAAAGTCAAGTTTTATTAGGCAGTTCCATACAAGTTTTTACTAGTAACATTGAAATTTTGGTTTGCAGAAAAGTTTCAGAAATCGATCTTGAAATGCACTTTTCATTCTTTTGGGGGCTAAAAAATGATGTTTTGGTGAGTTTTTGAAAAAATTATTTGTCAAAGTCGAGTTTTAATAGGCAGCTTGCATACAAGTTTCACTAGTTACTTAGAAATTTTGGTTTGCAGAAAAGTTTCAGAAATCGATCTTGAAATGCACTTTTCATTATTTTGGGGGCTAAAAAATGATGTTTTGGTGAGTTTTTGAAAAAATTATTTGTCAAAGTCGAGTTTTAATAGGCAGCTTGCATACAAGTTTCACTAGTTACATAGAAATTTTGGTTTGCAGAAAAGTTTCAGAAATCGATCTTAAAATGCAGTTTACATTATTTTGGGGGCTAAAAAATGATGTTTTGGTGAGTTTTTGAAAAAATGACTTGTCAAAGTCAAGTTTTATTAGGCAGTTCCATACAAGTTTTTACTAGTTACATTGAAATTTTGGTTTGCAGAAAAGTTTCAGAAATCGATCTTGAAATGCACTTTTCATTCTTTTGGGGGCTTAAAAATAATGTTTTGGTGAGTTTATGACAAAATGATTTGTCAAAGTCAAGTTTTATTAGGCAGTTCCATACAAGTTTGACTAGTTACATTGAAATTTTGGTTTGCAGAAAAGTTTCAGAAATCGATCTTGAAATGCACTTTTCATTATTTTGGGGGCTAAAAAATGATGTTTTGGTGAGTTTATGATAAACTGATTTGTCAAAGTCGAGTTTTAATAGGCAGCTTGCATACAAGTTTCACTAGTTACTTAGAAACTTTGGTTTGCAGAAAAGTTTCTGAAATCGATCTTAAAATGCAGTTTTCATTATTTTGGGGGCTTAAAAATGATGTTTTGGTGAGTTTTTGAAAAACTGATTTGTCAAAGTCAAGTTTTATTAGGCAGTTCCATACAAGTTTGACTAGTTACATTGAAATTTTGGTTTGCAGAAAAGTTTTAGAAATCGATCTTGAGATGCACTTTTCATTATTTTGGGGGCTAAAAAATGATGAAAAGACTGCCGATTAAAACTTGACTTGATGTCAAAGTCAAGTTTTAATCGGCAGTTCCACACAAGTTTGACTAGTTACAATGAAATTTTGGTTTGCAGAAAAGTTTCAGAAATCGATCTTGAAATGCACTTTTCATTCTTTTGGGGGCTTAAAAATAATGTTTTGGTGAGTTTAAGACAAAATGATTTGTCAAAGTCAAGTTTTATTACGCAGCTCCATACAAGTTTGACTAGTTACATTGATATTTTGGTTTGCAGAAAAGTTTCAGAAATCGATCTTGAAATGCACTTTTCATTCTTTTGGGGGCTTAAAAATAATGTTTTGGTGAGTTTATGACAAAATGATTTGTCAAAGTCAAGTTTTATTAGACAGTTCCATACAAGTTTGACTAGTTACATTGAAATTTTGGTTTGCAGAAAAGTTTCAGAAATCAATCTTGAAATGCACTTTTCATTATTTTGGGGGCTAAAAATGATGTTTTGATGAGTTTTTGAAAAAATTATTTGTCAAAGTCGAGTTTTAATAGGCAGCTTGCATACAAGTTTCACTAGTTACTTAAAAATTTTGGTTTGCAGAAAAGTTTCTGAAATCGATCTTAAAATGCAGTTTTCATTATTTTGGGGGCTTAAAAATGATGTTTTGGTGAGTTTTTGAAAAACTGATTTGTCAAAGTCAAGTTTTATTAGGCAGTTCCATACAAGTTTGACTTGTTACATTGAAATTTTGGTTTGCAGAAAAGTTTCAGAAATCAATCTTGAAATGCACTTTTCATTATTTTGGGGGCTAAAAAATGATGTTTTGGTGAGTTTATGATAAACTGATTTGTCAAAGTCGAGTTTTAATAGGCAGTTCCATACAAGTTTGACTAGTTACATTGAAATTTTGGTTTGCAGAAAAGTTTTAGAAATCGATCTTGAGATGCACTTTTCATTATTTTGGGGGCTAAAAAATGATGTTTTGGTGAGTTTTTGAAAAAATGACTTGTCAAAGTCAAGTTTTAATCGGCAGTTCCACACAAGTTTGACTAGTTACAATGAAATTTTGGTTTGCAGAAAAGTTTCAGAAATCGATCTTGAAATGCACTTTTCATTCTTTTGGGGGCTTAAAAATAATGTTTTGGTGAGTTTATGACAAAATGATTTGTCAAAGTCAAGTTTTATTAGGCAGTTCCATACAAGTTTGACTTGTTACATTGAAATTTTGGTTTGCAGAAAAGTTTCAGAAATCAATCTTGAAATGCACTTTTCATTATTTTGGGGGCTAAAAAATGATGTTTTGGTGAGTTTTTGAAAAAATTATTTGTCAAAGTCGAGTTTTAATAGGCAGCTTGCATACAAGTTTGACTAGTTACTTAGAAATTTTGGTTTGCAGAAAAGTTTCAGAAATCGATCTTGAAATGCACTTTTCATTCTTTTGGGGGCTTAAAAATAATGTTTTGGTGAGTTTATGACAAAATGATTTGTCAAAGTCAAGTTTTATTAGACAGTTCCATACAAGTTTGACTAGTTACATTGAAATTTTGGTTTGCAGAAAAGTTTCAGAAATCAATCTTGAAATGCACTTTTCATTATTTTGGGGGCTAAAAAATGATGTTTTGGTGAGTTTTTGAAAAAATTATTTGTCAAAGTCGAGTTTTAATAGGCAGCTTGCATACAAGTTTGACTTGTTACATTGAAATTTTGGTTTGCAGAAAAGTTTTAGAAATCGATCTTGAGATGCACTTTTCATTATTTTGGGGGCTAAAAAATGATGAAAAGACTGCCGATTAAAACTTGACTTGATGTCAAAGTCAAGTTTTAATCGGCAGTTCCACACAAGTTTGACTAGTTACAATGAAATTTTGGTTTGCAGAAAAGTTTCAGAAATCGATCTTGAAATGCACTTTTCATTCTTTTGGGGGCTTAAAAATAATGTTTTGGTGAGTTTAAGACAAAATGATTTGTCAAAGTCAAGTTTTATTACGCAGCTCCATACAAGTTTGACTAGTTACATTGATATTTTGGTTTGCAGAAAAGTTTCAGAAATCGATCTTGAAATGCACTTTTCATTCTTTTGGGGGCTTAAAAATGATGTTTTGGTGAGTTTATGACAAAATGATTTGTAAAAGTCAAGTTTTATTGGGCAGTTCCATACAAGTTTGACTAGTTACATAGAAATTTTGGTTTGCAGAAAAGTGTCAGAAATCGATCTTGAAATGCACTTTTCATTATTTTGGGGGCTAAAAAATGATGTTTTGGTGAGTTTTTGAAAAAATTATTTGTCAAAGTCGAGTTTTAATAGGCAGCTTGCATACAAGTTTCACTAGTTACATAGAAATTTTGGTTTGCAGAAAAGTTTCAGAAATCGATCTTAAAATGCAGTTTACATTATTTTGGGGGCTAAAAAATGATGTTTTGGTGAGTTTTTGAAAAAATGACTTGTCAAAGTCAAGTTTTATTAGGCAGTTCCATACAAGTTTTTACTAGTTACATTGAAATTTTGGTTTGCAGAAAAGTTTCAGAAATCGATCTTGAAATGCACTTTTCATTCTTTTGGGGGCTAAAAAATGATGTTTTGGTGAGTTTTTGAAAAAATTATTTGTCAAAGTCGAGTTTTAATAGGCAGCTTGCATACAAGTTTCACTAGTTACTTAGAAACTTTGGTTTGCAGAAAAGTTTCTGAAATCGATCTTAAAATGCAGTTTTCATTATTTTGGGGGCTTAAAAATGATGTTTTGGTGAGTTTTTGAAAAACTGATTTGTCAAAGTCAAGTTTTATTAGGCAGTTCCATACAAGTTTGACTAGTTACATTGAAATTTTGGTTTGCAGAAAAGTTTTAGAAATCGATCTTGAGATGCACTTTTCATTATTTTGGGGGCTAAAAAATGATGAAAAGACTGCCGATTAAAACTTGACTTGATGTCAAAGTCAAGTTTTAATCGGCAGTTCCACACAAGTTTGACTAGTTACAATGAAATTTTGGTTTGCAGAAAAGTTTCAGAAATCGATCTTGAAATGCACTTTTCATTCTTTTGGGGGCTTAAAAATGATGTTTTGGTGAGTTTATGACAAAATGATTTGTAAAAGTCAAGTTTTATTGGGCAGTTCCATACAAGTTTGACTAGTTACATAGAAATTTTGGTTTGCAGAAAAGTTTCAGAAATCGATCTTGAAATGCACTTTTCATTATTTTGGGGGCTAAAAAATGATGTTTTGGTGAGTTTTTGAAAAAATTATTTGTCAAAGTCGAGTTTTAATAGGCAGCTTGCATACAAGTTTCACTAGTTACATAGAAATTTTGGTTTGCAGAAAAGTTTCAGAAATCGATCTTAAAATGCAGTTTACATTATTTTGGGGGCTAAAAAATGATGTTTTGGTGAGTTTTTGAAAAAATGACTTGTCAAAGTCAAGTTTTATTAGGCAGTTCCATACAAGTTTTTACTAGTTACATTGAAATTTTGGTTTGCAGAAAAGTTTCAGAAATCGATCTTGAAATGCACTTTTCATTCTTTTGGGGGCTAAAAAATGATGTTTTGGTGAGTTTTTGAAAAAATTATTTGTCAAAGTCGAGTTTTAATAGGCAGCTTGCATACAAGTTTCACTAGTTACTTAGAAATTTTGGTTTGCAGAAAAGTTTCAGAAATCGATCTTAAAATGCAGTTTACATTATTTTGGGGGCTAAAAAATGATGTTTTGGTGAGTTTTTGAAAAAATGACTTGTCAAAGTCAAGTTTTATTAGGCAGTTCCATACAAGTTTTTACTAGTAACATTGAAATTTTGGTTTGCAGAAAAGTTTCAGAAATCGATCTTGAAATGCACTTTTCATTCTTTTGGGGGCTAAAAAATGATGTTTTGGTGAGTTTTTGAAAAAATTATTTGTCAAAGTCGAGTTTTAATAGGCAGCTTGCATACAAGTTTCACTAGTTACTTAGAAATTTTGGTTTGCAGAAAAGTTTCAGAAATCGATCTTGAAATGCACTTTTCATTATTTTGGGGGCTAAAAAATGATGTTTTGGTGAGTTTTTGAAAAAATTATTTGTCAAAGTCGAGTTTTAATAGGCAGCTTGCATACAAGTTTCACTAGTTACATAGAAATTTTGGTTTGCAGAAAAGTTTCAGAAATCGATCTTAAAATGCAGTTTACATTATTTTGGGGGCTAAAAAATGATGTTTTGGTGAGTTTTTGAAAAAATGACTTGTCAAAGTCAAGTTTTATTAGGCAGTTCCATACAAGTTTTTACTAGTTACATTGAAATTTTGGTTTGCAGAAAAGTTTCAGAAATCGATCTTGAAATGCACTTTTCATTCTTTTGGGGGCTTAAAAATAATGTTTTGGTGAGTTTATGACAAAATGATTTGTCAAAGTCAAGTTTTATTAGGCAGTTCCATACAAGTTTGACTAGTTACATTGAAATTTTGGTTTGCAGAAAAGTTTCAGAAATCGATCTTGAAATGCACTTTTCATTATTTTGGGGGCTAAAAAATGATGTTTTGGTGAGTTTATGATAAACTGATTTGTCAAAGTCGAGTTTTAATAGGCAGTTCCATACAAGTTTGACTAGTTACATTGAAATTTTGGTTTGCAGAAAAGTTTCAGAAATCAATCTTGAAATGCACTTTTCATTATTTTGGGGGCTAAAAATGATGTTTTGGTGAGTTTTTGAAAAAATTATTTGTCAAAGTCGAGTTTTAATAGGCAGCTTGCATACAAGTTTGACTAGTTACTTAAAAATTTTGGTTTGCAGAAAAGTTTCTGAAATCGATCTTAAAATGCAGTTTTCATTATTTTGGGGGCTTAAAAATGATGTTTTGGTGAGTTTTTGAAAAACTGATTTGTCAAAGTCAAGTTTTATTAGGCAGTTCCATACAAGTTTGACTTGTTACATTGAAATTTTGGTTTGCAGAAAAGTTTTAGAAATCGATCTTGAGATGCACTTTTCATTATTTTGGGGGCTAAAAAATGATGTTTTGGTGAGTTTTTGAAAAAATGACTTGTCAAAGTCAAGTTTTAATCGGCAGTTCCACACAAGTTTGACTAGTTACAATGAAATTTTGGTTTGCAGAAAAGTTTCAGAAATCGATCTTGAAATGCACTTTTCATTCTTTTGGGGGCTTAAAAATAATGTTTTGGTGAGTTTATGACAAAATGATTTGTCAAAGTCAAGTTTTATTAGGCAGTTCCATACAAGTTTGACTAGTTACATTGAAATTTTGGTTTGCAGAAAAGTTTCAGAAATCAATCTTGAAATGCACTTTTCATTATTTTGGGGGCTAAAAAATGATGTTTTGGTGAGTTTTTGAAAAAATTATTTGTCAAAGTCGAGTTTTAATAGGCAGCTTGCATACAAGTTTGACTAGTTACATTGAAATTTTGGTTTGCAGAAAAGTTTCAGAAATCGATCTTGAAATGCACTTTTCATTCTTTTGGGGGCTTAAAAATAATGTTTTGGTGAGTTTATGACAAAATGATTTGTCAAAGTCAAGTTTTATTAGGCAGTGCCATACAAGTTTGACTAGTTACATTGAAATTTTGGTTTGCAGAAAAGTTTCAGAAATCAATCTTGAAATGCACTTTTCATTATTTTGGGGGCTAAAAAATGATGTTTTGGTGAGTTTTTGAAAAAATTATTTGTCAAAGTCGAGTTTTAATAGGCAGCTTGCATACAAGTTTGACTTGTTACATTGAAATTTTGGTTTGCAGAAAAGTTTTAGAAATCGATCTTGAGATGCACTTTTCATTATTTTGGGGGCTAAAAAATGATGAAAAGACTGCCGATTAAAACTTGACTTGATGTCAAAGTCAAGTTTTAATCGGCAGTTCCACACAAGTTTGACTAGTTACAATGAAATTTTGGTTTGCAGAAAAGTTTCAGAAATCGATCTTGAAATGCACTTTTCATTCTTTTGGGGGCTTAAAAATAATGTTTTGGTGAGTTTAAGACAAAATGATTTGTCAAAGTCAAGTTTTATTACGCAGCTCCATACAAGTTTGACTAGTTACATTGATATTTTGGTTTGCAGAAAAGTTTCAGAAATCGATCTTGAAATGCACTTTTCATTCTTTTGGGGGCTTAAAAATGATGTTTTGGTGAGTTTATGACAAAATGATTTGTAAAAGTCAAGTTTTATTGGGCAGTTCCATACAAGTTTGACTAGTTACATAGAAATTTTGGTTTGCAGAAAAGTTTCAGAAATCGATCTTGAAATGCACTTTTCATTATTTTGGGGGCTAAAAAATGATGTTTTGGTGAGTTTATGACAAAATTATTTGTCAAAGTCGAGTTTTAATAGGCAGCTTGCATACAAGTTTCACTAGTTACTTAAAAATTTTGGTTTGCAGAAAAGTTTCTGAAATCGATCTTAAAATGCAGTTTTCATTATTTTGGGGGCTTAAAAATGATGTTTTGGTGAGTTTTTGAAAAACTGATTTGTCAAAGTCAAGTTTTATTAGGCAGTTCCATACAAGTTTGACTTGTTACATTGAAATTTTGGTTTGCAGAAAAGTTTTAGAAATCGATCTTGAGATGCACTTTTCATTATTTTGGGGGCTAAAAAATGATGTTTTGGTGAGTTTTTGAAAAAATGACTTGTCAAAGTCAAGTTTTAATCGGCAGTTCCACACAAGTTTGACTAGTTACATTGAAATTTTGGTTTGCAGAAAAGTATCAGAAATCGATCTTGAAATGCACTTTTCATTCTTTTGGGGGCTTAAAAATAATGTTTTGGTGAGTTTATGACAAAATGATTTGTCAAAGTCAAGTTTTATTAGGCAGTTCCATACAAGTTTGACTAGTTACATTGAAATTTTGGTTTGCAGAAAAGTTTCAGAAATCAATCTTGAAATGCACTTTTCATTATTTTGGGGGCTAAAAAATGATGTTTTGGTGAGTTTTTGAAAAAATTATTTGTCAAAGTCGAGTTTTAATAGGCAGCTTGCATACAAGTTTGACTAGTTACTTAGAAATTTTGGTTTGCAGAAAAGTTTCAGAAATCGATCTTAAAATGCAGTTTTCATTATTTTGGGGGCTAAAAAATGATGTTTTGGTGAGTTTTTGAAAAAATGACTTGTCAAAATCAAGTTTTATTAGGCAGTTCCATACAAGTTTGACTAGTTATATTGAAATTTTGGTTTGCAGAAAAGTTTCAGAAATCAATCTTGAAATGCACTTTTCATTATTTTGGGGGCTAAAAATGATGTTTTGGTGAGTTTTTGAAAAAATTATTTGTCAAAGTCGAGTTTTAATAGGCAGCTTGCATACAAGTTTGACTAGTTACATTGATATTTTGGTTTGCAGAAAAGTTTCAGAAATCGATCTTGAAATGCACTTTTCATTCTTTTGGGGGCTTAAAAATGATGTTTTGGTGAGTTTATGACAAAATGATTTGTAAAAGTCAAGTTTTATTGGGCAGTTCCATACAAGTTTGACTAGTTACATTGAAATTTTGGTTTGCAAAAAAGGTTCAGAAATCAATCTTGAAATGCAATTTTCATTCTTTTGGGGGCTAAAAAATGATGTTTTGGTGAGTTTTTGAAAAAATGATTTGTCAAAGTCAAGTTTTATTAGGCAGTTCCATACAAGTTTGACTAGTTACTTTGAAATTTTGGTTTGCAGAAAAGTTTCAGAAATCAATCTTGAAATGCAATTTTCATTCTTTTTGGGGCTAAAAAATGATGTTTTGGTGAGTTTTTGAAAAAATTATTTGTCAAAGTCGAGTTTTAATAGGCAGCTTGCATACAAGTTTGACTAGTTACATTGATATTTTGGTTTGCAGAAAAGTTTCAGAAATCAATCTTGAAATGCACTTTTCATTCTTTTGGGGGCTAAAAAATGATGTTTTGGTGAGTTTTTGAAAAAATGACTTGTCAAAGTCAAGTTTTAATAGGCAGTTCCACACAAGTTTGACTAGTTACATTGAAATTTTGGTTTGCAAAAAAGTTTCAGAAATCGATCTTAAAATGCAATTTTCATTCTTTTGGGGGCTAAAAAATGATGTTTTGGTGAGTTTTTGAAAAAATTATTTGTCAAAGTCAAGTTTCAAAAGGCAGCTTGCATACAAGTTTGACTAGTTACTTAGAAATTTTGGTTTGCAGAAAAGTTTCTGAAATCGATCTTAAAATGCAGTTTTCATTATTTTGGGGGCTAAAAAATGATGTTTTGATGAGTTTTTGAAAAAATGATTTGTCAAAGTCAAGTTTTATTAGGCAGTTCCATACAAGTTTGACTAGTAACATTGAAATTTTGGTTTGCAGAAAAGTTTCAGAAATCGATCTTGAAATGCACTTTTCATTATTTTGGGGGCTTAAAAATGGTGTTTTGGTGAGTTTATGACAAAATGATTAGTTAAAGTCAAGTTTTAATAGGCAGTTGCATGCAAGTTTTATTAGTAACAATGAAATTATGGTTTGCAGAACAGTTTCTATTATCGATCTTGGAATGCACTTTTCATTGTTTTGGGGGCTTAAAAATGATGTTTTGGTGAGTTTATGAAAAAATGATTAGTCAAAGTCAAGTTTTAATAGGCAGTTGCATGCAAGTTTTATTAGTAACAATGAAATTATGGTTTGCAGAACAGTTTCTATTATCGATCTTGGAATGCACTTTTCATTATTTTGGGGGCTTAAAAACGATGTTTTGGTGAGTTTATGAAAAATTTATTTGTCAAAGTCAAGTTTTAATAGGCAGTTGCATGCAAGTTTTATTAGTAACAATGAAATTATGGTTTGCAGAACAGTTTCTATTATCGATCTTGGAATGCACTTTTCATTATTTTGGGGGCTTAAAAATGGTGTTTTGGTGAGTTTATGAAAAAATGATTAGTCAAAGTCAAGTTTTAATAGGCAGTTGCATGCAAGTTTTATTAGTAACAATGAAATTATGGTTTGCAGAACAGTTTCTATTATCGATCTTGGAATGCACTTTTCATTGTTTTGGGGGCTTAAAAATGATGTTTTGGTGAGTTTATGAAAAAATGATTAGTCAAAGTCAAGTTTTAATAGGCAGTTGCATGCAAGTTTTATTAGTAACAATGAAATTATGGTTTGCAGAACAGTTTCTATTATCGATCTTGGAATGCACTTTTCATTGTTTTGGGGGCTTAAAAATGATGTTTTGGTGAGTTTATGAAAAAATGATTAGTCAAAGTCAAGTTTTAATAGGCAGTTGCATGCAAGTTTTATTAGTAACAATGAAATTATGGTTTGCAGAACAGTTTCTATTATCGATCTTGGAATGCACTTTTCATTGTTTTGGGGGCTTAAAAATGATGTTTTGGTGAGTTTATGAAAAATTTATTTGTCAAAGTCAAGTTTTAATAGGCAGTTGCATGCAAGTTTTATTAGTAACAATGAAATTATGGTTTGCAGAACAGTTTCTATTATCGATCTTGGAATGCACTTTTCATTGTTTTGGGGGCTTAAAAATGATGTTTTGGTGAGTTTATGAAAAAATGATTAGTCAAAGTCAAGTTTTAATAGGCAGTTGCATGCAAGTTTTATTAGTAACAATGAAATTATGGTTTGCAGAACAGTTTCTATTATCGATCTTGGAATGCACTTTTCATTGTTTTGGGGGCTTAAAAATGATGTTTTGGTGAGTTTATGAAAAAATGATTAGTCAAAGTCAAGTTTTAATAGGCAGTTGCATGCAAGTTTTATTAGTAACAATGAAATTATGGTTTGCAGAACAGTTTCTATTATCGATCTTGGAATTCACTTTTCATTATTTTGGGGGCTTAAAAACGATGTTTTGGTGAGTTTATGAAAAATTTATTTGTCAAAGTCAAGTTTTAATAGGCAGTTGCATGCAAGTTTTATTAGTAACAATGAAATTATGGTTTGCAGAACAGTTTCTATTATCGATCTTGGAATGCACTTTTCATTATTTTGGGGGCTTAAAAATGGTGTTTTGGTGAGTTTATGAAAAAATGATTAGTCAAAGTCAAGTTTTAATAGGCAGTTGCATGCAAGTTTTATTAGTAACAATGAAATTATGGTTTGCAGAACAGTTTCTGAAATCGATCTTGGAATGCAATTTTCATTCTTTTGGGGGCTAAAAAATGATGTTTTGGTGAGTTTTTGAAAAAATTATTTGTCAAAGTCAAGTTTCAAAAGGCAGCTTGCATACAAGTTTGACTAGTTACTTAGAAATTTTGGTTTGCAGAAAAGTTTCTGAAATCGATCTTAAAATGCAGTTTTCATTATTTTGGGGGCTAAAAAATGATGTTTTGGTGAGTTTTTGAAAAAATGATTTGTCAAAGTCAAGTTTTATTAGGCAGTTCCATACAAGTTTGACTAGTAACATTGAAATTTTGGTTTGCAGAAAAGTTTCAGAAATCGATCTTGAAATGCACTTTTCATTATTTTGGGGGCTTAAAAATGGTGTTTTGGTGAGTTTATGACAAAATGATTAGTTAAAGTCAAGTTTTAATAGGCAGTTGCATGCAAGTTTTATTAGTAACAATGAAATTATGGTTTGCAGAACAGTTTCTATTATCGATCTTGGAATGCACTTTTCATTGTTTTGGGGGCTTAAAAATGATGTTTTGGTGAGTTTATGAAAAAATGATTAGTCAAAGTCAAGTTTTAATAGGCAGTTGCATGCAAGTTTTATTAGTAACAATGAAATTATGGTTTGCAGAACAGTTTCTATTATCGATCTTGGAATGCACTTTTCATTATTTTGGGGGCTTAAAAATGGTGTTTTGGTGAGTTTATGACAAAATGATTAGTCAAAGTCAAGTTTTAATAGGCAGTTGCATGCAAGTTTTATTAGTAACAATGAAATTATGGTTTGCAGAACAGTTTCTATTATCGATCTTGGAATGCACTTTTCATTATTTTGGGGGCTTAAAAACGATGTTTTGGTGAGTTTATGAAAAATTTATTTGTCAAAGTCAAGTTTTAATAGGCAGTTGCATGCAAGTTTTATTAGTAACAATGAAATTATGGTTTGCAGAACAGTTTCTATTATCGATCTTGGAATGCACTTTTCATTGTTTTGGGGGCTTAAAAATGATGTTTTGGTGAGTTTATGAAAAAATGATTAGTCAAAGTCAAGTTTTAATAGGCAGTTGCATGCAAGTTTTATTAGTAACAATGAAATTATGGTTTGCAGAACAGTTTCTATTATCGATCTTGGAATGCACTTTTCATTGTTTTGGGGGCTTAAAAATGATGTTTTGGTGAGTTTATGAAAAAATGATTAGTCAAAGTCAAGTTTTAATAGGCAGTTGCATGCAAGTTTTATTAGTAACAATGAAATTATGGTTTGCAGAACAGTTTCTATTATCGATCTTGGAATGCACTTTTCATTATTTTGGGGGCTTAAAAACGATGTTTTGGTGAGTTTATGAAAAATTTATTTGTCAAAGTCAAGTTTTAATAGGCAGTTGCATGCAAGTTTTATTAGTAACAATGAAATTATGGTTTGCAGAACAGTTTCTATTATCGATCTTGGAATGCACTTTTCATTGTTTTGGGGGCTTAAAAATGATGTTTTGGTGAGTTTATGAAAAAATGATTAGTAAAAGTCAAGTTTTAATAGGCAGTTGCATGCAAGTTTTATTAGTAACAATGAAATTATGGTTTGCAGAACAGTTTCTATTATCGATCTTGGAATGCACTTTTCATTATTTTGGGGGCTTAAAAACGATGTTTTGGTGAGTTTATGAAAAATTTATTTGTCAAAGTCAAGTTTTAATAGGCAGTTGCATGCAAGTTTTATTAGTAACAATGAAATTATGGTTTGCAGAACAGTTTCTGAAATCGATCTTGGAATGCACTTTTCATTATTTTGGGGGCTTAAAAACGATGTTTTGGTGAGTTTATGAAAAATTTATTTGTCAAAGTCAAGTTTTAATAGGCAGTTGCATGCAAGTTTTATTAGTAACAATGAAATTATGGTTTGCAGAACAGTTTCTATTATCGATCTTGAAATGCACTTTTCATTGTTTTGGGGGCTTAAAAATGATGTTTTGGTGAGTTTATGAAAAAATGATTAGTCAAAGTCAAGTTTTAATAGGCAGTTGCATGCAAGTTTTATTAGTAACAATGAAATTATGGTTTGCAGAACAGTTTCTATTATCGATCTTGGAATGCACTTTTCATTATTTTGGGGGCTTAAAAACGATGTTTTGGTGAGTTTATGAAAAATTTATTTGTCAAAGTCAAGTTTTAATAGGCAGTTGCATGCAAGTTTTATTAGTAACAATGAAATTATGGTTTGCAGAACAGTTTCTGAAATCGATCTTGGAATGCACTTTTCATTATTTTGGGGGCTTAAAAACGATGTTTTGGTGAGTTTATGAAAAATTTATTTGTCAAAGTCAAGTTTTAATAGGCAGTTGCATGCAAGTTTTATTAGTAACAATGAAATTATGGTTTGCAGAACAGTTTCTGAAATCGATCTTGGAATGCACTTTTCATTGTTTTGGGGGCTTAAAAATGATGTTTTGGTGAGTTTATGAAAAAATGATTAGTCAAAGTCAAGTTTTAATAGGCAGTTGCATGCAAGTTTTATTAGTAACAATGAAATTATGGTTTGCAGAACAGTTTCTGAAATCGATCTTGGAATGCACTTTTCATTATTTTGGGGGCTTAAAAACGATGTTTTGGTGAGTTGATGACAAAATGATTTGTCAAAGTCAAGTTTTAATAGGCAGTTGCATGCAAGTTTTATTAGTAACAATGAAATTATGGTTTGCAGAACAGTTTCTGAAATCGATCTTGGAATGCATTTTTCATTATTTTGGGGGCTTAAAAATGATGTTTTGGTGAGTTTATGCAAAGCTGATTAGTCAAAGTCAAGTTTTAATAGGCAGTTGCATACAAGTTTTATTAGTAACAATGAAATTATGGTTTGCAGAACAGTTTCTGAAATCGATCTTGGAATGCACTTTTCATTATTTTGGGGGCTTAAAAATGGTGTTTTGGTGAGTTTATGAAAAAATGATTAGTCAAAGTCAAGTTTTAATAGGCAGTTGCATGCAAGTTTTATTAGTAACAATGAAATTATGGTTTGCAGAACAGTTTCTGAAATCGATCTTGGAATGCACTTTTCATTATTTTGGGGCCTAAAAATGATGTTTTGGAGAGTTTATGAAAAAATGATTAGTCAAAGTCGAATTTTAAAAGGCAACTTGCATACAAGTTTGACTAGTGACAATGAAATTTTGGTTTGCCAAAAAGTTTCCGAAATCGAATTTGGATTTCACTTTTCATTATTTTGGGGGCTCAAAAACGATGTTTTGGTTGGTCTTTGAAAAAATGATTTGTCAAAGTCGAGTTTGAAAAGGCAACTTGCATACAAGTTTGACTAGTTACATTGAAAATTTGTTTTGCATAATAGTTTCTGAAATCGATTTTGGATCGAACTTTTCATTATTTTGGGGGCTCAAAAATGATGTTTTGGTTGGTCTCTAAAAAAATGATTTGTCAAAGTCGAGTTTTAAAAGGCAACTTGCATAAAAGTTTGACTAGTGACAATGACATTTTGGTTTGCCAAAAAGTTTCCGAAATCGATTTTGGATTTTACTTTTCATTATTTTGGGAGCTTAAAAATGATGTTTTGGTTGGTCTCTGAAAAAATGATTTGTCAAAGTCGAGTTTTAAAAGGCAACTTGCATACAAGTTTGACTAGTTACATAGAAATTTTGTATTGCCAAAAAGTTTCCGAAATCGATTTTGGATTTCACTTTTCATTATTTTGGGGGCTTAAAAATGATGTTTTGGTTGGTCTCTGAAAAAATGATTTGTCAAAGTCGAGTTTTAAAAGGCAACTTGCATACAAGTTTGACTAGTGACAATGAAATTTTGGATTGCCAAAAAGTTTCCGAAATCGATTTTGGATTTCACTTTTAATTATTTTGGGGGCTCAAAAATGATGTTTTGATTGGTCTCTGAAAAAATGATTTGTCAAAGTCGAGTTTTAAAAGGCAACTTACATACAAGTTTGACTAGTGACAATGAAATTTTGGATTGCCAAAAAGTTTCCGAAATCGATTTTGGATTTCACTTTTCATTATTTTGGGGGCTCAAAAATGATGTTTTGATTGGTCTCTGAAAAAATGATTTGTCAAAGTCGAGTTTTAAAAGGCAACTTGCATACAAGTTTGACTAGTGACAATGAAGTTTTGGATTGCCAAAAAGTTTCCGAAATCGATTTTGGATTTCACTTTTCATTATTTTGGGGGCTCCAAAATGATGTTTTGATTGGTCTCTGAAAAAATGATTTGTCAAAGTCGAGTTTTAAAAGGCAACTTGCATACAAGTTTGACTAGTGACAATGAAATTTTGGATTGCCAAAAAGTTTCCGAAATCGATTTTGGATTTTACTTTTAATTATTTTGGGGGCTCAAAAATGATGTTTTGATTGGTCTCTGAAAAAATGATTTGTCAAAGTCGAGTTTTAAAAGGCAACTTGCATACAAGTTTGACTAGTGACAATGAAGTTTTGGATTGCCAAAAAGTTTCCGAAATCGATTTTGGATTTCACTTTTCATTATTTTGGGGGCTCCAAAATGATGTTTTGATTGGTCTCTGAAAAAATGATTTGTCAAAGTCGAGTTTTAAAACGCAACTTGCATACAAGTTTGACTAGTGACAATGAAATTTTGGATTGCCAAAAAGTTTCCGAAATCGATTTTGGATTTCACTTTTCATTATTTTGGGGGCTCAAAAATGATGTTTTGATTGGTCTCTGAAAAAATGATTTGTCAAAGTCGAGTTTTAAAAGGCAGCTTACATACAAGTTTGACTAGTGACAATGAAATTTTGGATTGCCAAAAAGTTTCCGAAATCGATTTTGGATTTCACTTTTCATTATTTTGGGGGCTCAAAAATGATGTTTTGATTGGTCTCTGAAAAAATGATTTGTCAAAGTCGAGTTTTAAAAGGCAACTTGCATACAAGTTTGACTAGTGACAATGGAGTTTTGGATTGCCAAAAAGTTTCCGAAATCGATTTTGGATTTCACTTTTCATTATTTTGGGGGCTCCAAAATGATGTTTTGGTTGGTCTCTGAAAAAATGATTTGTCAAAGTCGAGTTTTAAAACGCAACTTGCATACAAGTTTGACTAGTGACAATGAAATTTTGGATTGCCAAAAAGTTTCCGAAATCGATTTTGGATTTCACTTTTCATTATTTTGGGGGCTTAAAAATGTTGTTTTGGTGAGTTTATGAAAAACTGATTTGTCAAAGTCAAGTTTTTAAAGGCAACTTGCATACAAGTTTGACTAGTGACAATGAAATTTTGTATTGCCAAAAAGTTTCCGAAATCGATTTTGGATTTCACTTTTCATTATTTTGGGGGCTCAAAAATGATGTTTTGATTGGTCTCTGAAAAAATGATTTGTCAAAGTCGAGTTTTAAAAGGCAACTTGCATACATGTTTGACTAGTGACAATGAAATTTTGGATTGCCAAAAAGTTTCCGAAATCGATTTTGGATTTCACTTTTCATTATTTTGGGGGCTCCAAAATGATGTTTTGATTGGTCTCTGAAAAAATGATTTGTCAAAGTCGAGTTTTAAAACGCAACTTGCATACAAGTTTGACTAGTGACAATGAAATTTTGGTTTGCCAAAAAGTTTCCGAAATCGATTTTGGATTTTACTTTTCATTATTTTGGGGGCTTAAAAATGTTGTTTTGGTGAGTTTATGAAAAACTGATTTGTCAAAGTCAAGTTTTTAAAGGCAACTTGCATACAAGTTTGACTAGTGACAATGAAATTTTGTATTGCCAAAAAGTTTCCGAAATCGATTTTGGATTTCACTTTTCATTATTTTGGGGGCTCAAAAATGATGTTTTGATTGGTCTCTGAAAAAATGATTTGTCAAAGTCGAGTTTTAAAAGGCAACTTGCATACATGTTTGACTAGTGACAATGAAATTTTGGATTGCCAAAAAGTTTCCGAAATCGATTTAGGATTTCACTTTTAATTATTTTGGGGGCTCAAAAATGATGTTTTGATTGGTCTCTGAAAAAATGATTTGTCAAAGTCGAGTTTTAAAAGGCAACTTGCATACAAGTTTGACTAGTGACAATGAAGTTTTGGATTGCCAAAAAGTTTCCGAAATCGATTTTGGATTTCACTTTTCATTATTTTGGGGGCTCCAAAATGATGTTATGATTGGTCTCTGAAAAAATGATTTGTCAAAGTCGAGTTTTAAAAGGCAACTTGCATACAAGTTTGACTAGTGACAATGAAATTTTGGTTTGCCAAAAAGTTTCCGAAATTGATTTTGGATTTTACTTTTAATTATTTTGGGGGCTCAAAAATGATGTTTTGGTTGGTCTCTGAAAAAATGATTTGTCAAAGTCGAGTTTTAAAAGGCAACTTGCATACAAGTTTGACTAGTGACAATGAAATTTTGGATTGCCAAAAAGTTTCCGAAATCGATTTTGGATTTCACTTTTCATTATTTTGGTTTCTCCAAAATGATGTTTTGGTTGGTCTCTGAAAAAATGATTTGTCAAAGTCGAGTTTTAAAAGGCAACTTGCATACAAGTTTGACTAGTGACAATGAAATTTTGGTTTGCCAAAAAGTTTCCGAAATCGATTTTGGATTTCACTTTTCATTATTTTGGGGGCTTAAAAATGATGTTTTGGTTGGTCTCTGAAAAAATGATTTGTCAAAGTCGAGTTTTAAAAGGCAACTTGCATACAAGTTTGACTAGTTACAATGAAATTTTGGTTTGCCAAAAAGTTTCCGAAATCGATTTTGGATTTCACTTTTCATTATTTTGGGGGCTTAAAAATGATGGTTTGGTTGGTCTCTGAAAAAATGATTTGTCAAAGTCGAGTTTTAAAAGGCAACTTGCATACAAGTTTGACTAGTGACAATGAAAGTTTGGTTTGCCAAAAAGTTTCCGAAATCGATTTTGGCTTTCACTTTTCATTATTTTGGGGGCTTAAAAATGATGGTTTGGTTGGTCTCTGAAAAAATGATTTGTCAAAGTCGAGTTTTAAAAGGCAACTTGCATACAAGTTTGACTAGTGACAATGAAATTTTGGATTGCCAAAAAGTTTCCGAAATCGATTTTGGATTTTATTTTTCATTATTTTGGGGTTTAAAAATGATGTTTTGGTTGGTCTCTGAAAAAATAATTTGTCAAAGTAGAGTTTTGAAAGGCAACTTGCATACAAGTTTGACTAGTGACAATGAAATTTTGTATTGCCAAAAAGTTTCCGAAATCGATTTTGGATTTCACTTTTCATTATTTTGGGTTCTCCAAAATGATGTTTTGGTTGGTCTCTGAAAAAATAATTTGTCAAAGTAGAGTTTTGAAAGGCAACTTGCATACAAGTTTGACTAGTTACATAGAAATTTTGGTTTGCCAAAAAGTTTCCGAAATCGATTTTGGATTTCACTTTTCATTATTTTGGGGGCTTAAAAATGATGGTTTGGTTGGTCTCTCAAAAAAAGATTTGTCAAAGTCGAGTTTTAAAAGGCAACTTGCATACAAGTTTGACTAGTTACATTGAAATTTTGGTTTGCCAAAAAGTTTCCGAAATCGATTTTGGATTTCGCTTTTCATTATTTTGGGGGCTTAAAAATGATGTTTTGGTTGGTCTCTGAAAAAATGATTTGTCAAAGTCGAATTTTGAAAGGCAACTTGCATACAAGTTTGACTAGTGACAATGAAATTTTGGATTGCCAAAAAGTTTCCGAAATCGATTTTTGATTTCACTTTTCATTATTTTGGGGGCTCAAAAATGATGTTTTGGTTGGTCTCTGAAAAAATGATTTGTCAAAGTCGAGTTTTAAAAGGCAGCTTGCATACAAGTTTGACTAGTGACAATGAAATTTTGGTTTGCCAAAAAGTTTCCGAAATCGATTTTGGATTTCACTTTTCATTATTTTGGGGGCTCAAAAATGATGTTTTGGTTGGTCTCTGAAAAAATGATTTGTCAAAGTCGAGTTTTAAAAGGCAACTTGCATGCAAGTTTGACTAGTGACAATGAAATCTTAGTTTGCCAAAATGTTTCCGAAATCGATTTTGGATTTCACTTTTCATTATTTTGGGGGCTCAAAAATGATGTTTTGGTTGGTCTCTGAAAAAATGATTTGTCAAAGTCGAATTTTGAAAGGCAACTTGCATACAAGTTTGACTAGTGACAATGAAATTTTGGATTGCCAAAAAGTTTCCGAAATCGATTTTGGATTTCGCTTTTCATTATTTTGGGGGCTTAAAAATGATGTTTTGGTTGGTCTTTGAGAAAATGATTTGTCAAAGTCGAGTTTTGAAAGGCAACTTGCATACAAGTTTGACTAGTGACAATGAAATTTTGGTTTGCCAAAAAGTTTCCGAAATCGATTTTGGATTTCACTTTTCATTATTTTGGGGGCTTAAAAATGATGTTTTGGTTGGTCTCTGAAAAAATGATTTGTCAAAGTCGAGTTTTAAAAGGCAACTTGCATACAAGTTTGACTAGTGACAATGAAATTTTGGTTTGCCAAAAAAGTTTCCGAAATCGATTTTGGATTTCACTTTTCATTATTTTGGGGGCTTAAAAATGATGGTTTGGTTGG
This sequence comes from Anopheles marshallii, assembly GCF_943734725.1. Taxonomy (NCBI): domain Eukaryota; kingdom Metazoa; phylum Arthropoda; class Insecta; order Diptera; family Culicidae; genus Anopheles; species Anopheles marshallii. Next base: position 184,944 of record NW_026525876.1, on the reverse strand, counting down.
TCTCTGAAAAAATGATTTGTCAAAGTCGAGTTTTAAAAGGCAACTTGCATACAAGTTTGACTAGTGACAATGAAATTTTGGTTTGCCAAAAAGTTTCCGAAATCGATTTTGGATTTCACTTTTCATTATTTTGGGGGCTTAAAAATGATGTTTTGGTTGGTCTCTGAAAAAATGATTTGTCAAAGTCGAGTTTTAAAAGGCAACTTGCATACAAGTTTGACTAGTTATTTGAACAATGAAATTTTGGATTGCCAAAAAGTTTCCAAAATCGATTTTGGATTTCGCTTTTCATTATTTTGGGGGCTCAAAAATGATGTTTTGATTGGTCTCTGAAAAAATGATTTGTCAAAGTCGAGTTTTAAAAGGCAACTTGCATACAAGTTTGACTAGTGACAATGAAATTTTGGATTGCCAAAAAGTTTCCGAAATCGATTTTGGATTTCACTTTTCATTATTTTGGGGGCTTAAAAATGATGTTTTGGTTGGTCTCTGAAAAAAATGATTTGTCAAAGTCGAGTTTTAAAAGGCAACTTGCATACAAGTTTGACTAGTGACAATGAAATTTTGGATTGCCAAAAAGTTTCCAAAATCGATTTTGGATTTCACTTTTCATTATTTTGAGGGCTCAAAAATTTTGTTTTGGTTGGTCTCTGAAAAAATGATTTGTCAAAGTCGAGTTTTAAAAGGCAACTTGCATACAAGTTTGACTAGTGACAATGAAATTTTGGATTGCCAAAAAGTTTCCAAAATCGATTTTGGATTTCACTTTTCATTATTTTGGGGGCTCAAAAATGTTCGTTTGGTTGGTCTCTGAAAAAATGATTTGTCAAAGTCGAGTTTTAAAAGGCAACTTGCATACAAGTTTGACTAGTGACAATGAAATTTTGGATTGCCAAAAAGTTTCCAAAATCGATTTTGGATTTCACTTTTCATTATTTTGGGGGCTCAAAAATGTTCGTTTGGTTGGTCTCTGAAAAAATGATTTGTCAAAGTCGAGTTTTAAAAGGCAACTTGCATACAAGTTTGACTAGTTACATTGAAATTTTGGTTTGCCAAAAAGTTTCCGAAATCGATTTTGGATCGAACTTTTCATTATTTTGGGGGCTCACAAATGATGTTTTGGTTGGTCTCTGAAAAAATGATTTGTCAAAGTCGAGTTTTAAAAGGCAACTTGCATACAAGTTTGACTAGTGACATTGAAATTTTGGTTTGCCAAAAAGTTTCCGAAATCGATTTTGGATTTTACTTTTCATTATTTTGGGGGCTCAAAAATGATGTTTTGGTTGGTCTCTGAAAAAATGATTTGTCAAAGTCGAGTTTTAAAAGGCAACTTGCATACAAGTTTGACTAGTGACAATGAAATTTTGGATTGCCAAAATGTTTCCGAAATCGATTTTGGATTTCACTTTTCATTATTTTGGGGGCTTAAAAATGATGTTTTGGTTGGTCTCTGAAAAAATGATTTGTCAAAGTCGAGTTTTAAAAGGCAACTTGCATACAAGTTTGACTAGTGACAATGAAATTTTGGTTTGCCAAAAAGTTTCCGAAATCGATTTTGGATTTCACTTTTCATTATTTTGGGGGCTTAAAAATGATGTTTTGGTTGGTCTCTGAAAAAATGATTTGTCAAAGTCGAGTTTTAAAAGGCAACTTGCATACAAGTTTGACTAGTTATTTGAACAATGAAATTTTGGTTTGCCAAAAAGTTTCCGAAATCGATTTTGGATTTTATTTTTCGTTATTTTGGTGGCTTAAAAATGATGTTTTGGTTGGTCTCTGAAAAAATGATTTGTCAAAGTCGAATTTTGAAAGGCAACTTGCATACAAGTTTGACTAGTGACAATGAAATTTTGGTTTGCCAAAAAGTTTCCGAAATCGATTTTGGATTTCACTTTTCATTATTTTGGGGGCTCAAAAATGATGTTTTGGTTGGTCTCTGAAAAAATGATTTGTCAAAGTCGAGTTTTAAAAGGCAACTTGCATACAAGTTTGACTAGTGACAATGAAATTTTGGATTGCCAAAAAGTTTCCAAAATCGATTTTGGATTTCACTTTTCATTATTTTGAGGGCTCAAAAATTTTGTTTTGGTTGGTCTCTGAAAAAATGATTTGTCAAAGTCGAGTTTTAAAAGGCAACTTGCATACAAGTTTGACTAGTGACAATGAAATTTTGGATTGCCAAAAAGTTTCCAAAATCGATTTTGGATTTCGCTTTTCATTATTTTGGGGGCTCAAAAATGATGTTTTGGTTGGTCTCTGAAAAAATGAGTTGTCAAAGTCGAGTTTTAAAAGGCAACTTGCATACAAGTTTGACTAGTGACAATGAAATTTTGGTTTGCCAAAAAGTTTCCGAAATCGATTTTGGATTTCACTTTTCATTATTTTGGGGGCTTAAAAATGATGGTTTGATTGGTCTCTGAAAAAATGATTTGTCAAAGTCGAGTTTCAAAAGGCAACTTGCATACAAGTTTGACTAGTGACAATGAAATTTTGGTTTGCCAAAAAGTTTCCGAAATCGATTTTGGATTTCACTTTTCATTATTTTGGGGGCTCAAAAATGATGTTTTGGTTGGTCTCTGAAAAAATGATTTGTCAAAGTCGAGTTTTAAAAGGCAACTTGCATACAAGTTTGACTAGTGACAATAAAATTTTGGTTTGCCGAAAAGTTTCCGAAATCGATTTTGGATTTTATTTTTCATTATTTTGGGGGCTTAAAAATGATGTTTTGGTTGGTCTCTGAAAACATGATTTGTCAAAGTCGAGTTTTAAAAGGCAACTTGCATACAAGTTTGACTAGTGACAATGAAATTTTGGTTTGCCAAAAAGTTTCCGAAATCGATTTTGGATTTCACTTTTCATTATTTTGGGGGCTTAAAAATGATGTTTTGGTTGGTCTCTGAAAAAATGATTTGTCAAAGTCGAGTTTTAAAAGGCAACTTGCATACAAGTTTGACTAGTGACAATGAAATTTTGGTTTGCCAAAAAAGTTTCCGAAATCGATTTTGGATTTCACTTTTCATTATTTTGGGGGCTTAAAAATGATGGTTTGGTTGGTCTCTGAAAAAATGATTTGTCAAAGTCGAGTTTTAAAAGGCAACTTGCATACAAGTTTGACTAGTGACAATGATATTTTGGTTTGCCAAAAAGTTTCCGAAATCGATTTTGGATTTCACTTTTCATTATTTTGGGGGCTTAAAAATGATCTTTTGGTTGGTCTCTGAAAACATGATTTGTCAAAGTCGAGTTTTAAAAGGCAACTTGCATACAAGTTTGACTAGTTATTTGAACAATGAAATTTTGGATTGCCAAAAAGTTTCCAAAATCGATTTTGGATTTCGCTTTTCATTATTTTGGGGGCTCAAAAATGATGTTTTGATTGGTCTCTGAAAAAATGATTTGTCAAAGTCGAGTTTTAAAAGGCAACTTGCATACAAGTTTGACTAGTGACAATGAAATTTTGGATTGCCAAAAAGTTTCCGAAATCGATTTTGGATTTCACTTTTCATTATTTTGGGGGCTTAAAAATGATGTTTTGGTTGGTCTCTGAAAAAATGATTTGTCAAAGTCGAGTTTTAAAAGGCAACTTGCATACAAGTTTGACTAGTGACAATGAAATTTTGGTTTGCCAAAAAGTTTCCGAAATCGATTTTGGATTTCACTTTTCATTATTTTGGGGGCTCAAAAATGATGTTTTGGTTGGTCTCTGAAAAAATGATTTGTCAAAGTCGAGTTTTAAAAGGCAACTTGCATACAAGTTTGACTAGTGACAATGAAATTTTGGATTGCCAAAATGTTTCCGAAATCGATTTTGGATTTCACTTTTCATTATTTTGGGGGCTTAAAAATGATGTTTTGGTTGGTCTCTGAAAAAATGATTTGTCAAAGTCGAGTTTTAAAAGGCAACTTGCATACAAGTTTGACTAGTGACAATGAAATTTTGGTTTGCCAAAAAGTTTCCGAAATCGATTTTGGATTTCACTTTTCATTATTTTGGGGGCTTAAAAATGATGTTTTGGTTGGTCTCTGAAAAAATGATTTGTCAAAGTCGAGTTTTAAAAGGCAACTTGCATACAAGTTTGACTAGTTATTTGAACAATGAAATTTTGGTTTGCCAAAAAGTTTCCGAAATCGATTTTGGATTTTATTTTTCGTTATTTTGGTGGCTTAAAAATGATGTTTTGGTTGGTCTCTGAAAAAATGATTTGTCAAAGTCGAATTTTGAAAGGCAACTTGCATACAAGTTTGACTAGTGACAATGAAATTTTGGTTTGCCAAAAAGTTTCCGAAATCGATTTTGGATTTCACTTTTCATTATTTTGGGGGCTCAAAAATGATGTTTTGGTTGGTCTCTGAAAAAATGATTTGTCAAAGTCGAGTTTTAAAAGGCAACTTGCATACAAGTTTGACTAGTGACAATGAAATTTTGGATTGCCAAAAAGTTTCCAAAATCGATTTTGGATTTCACTTTTCATTATTTTGAGGGCTCAAAAATTTTGTTTTGGTTGGTCTCTGAAAAAATGATTTGTCAAAGTCGAGTTTTAAAAGGCAACTTGCATACAAGTTTGACTAGTGACAATGAAATTTTGGATTGCCAAAAAGTTTCCAAAATCGATTTTGGATTTCGCTTTTCATTATTTTGGGGGCTCAAAAATGATGTTTTGGTTGGTCTCTGAAAAAATGAGTTGTCAAAGTCGAGTTTTAAAAGGCAACTTGCATACAAGTTTGACTAGTGACAATGAAATTTTGGTTTGCCAAAAAGTTTCCGAAATCGATTTTGGATTTCACTTTTCATTATTTTGGGGGCTTAAAAATGATGGTTTGGTTGGTCTCTGAAAAAATGATTTGTCAAAGTCGAGTTTCAAAAGGCAACTTGCATACAAGTTTGACTAGTGACAATGAAATTTTGGTTTGCCAAAAAGTTTCCGAAATCGATTTTGGATTTCACTTTTCATTATTTTGGGGGCTCAAAAATGATGTTTTGGTTGGTCTCTGAAAAAATGATTTGTCAAAGTCGAGTTTTAAAAGGCAACTTGCATACAAGTTTGACTAGTGACAATAAAATTTTGGTTTGCCGAAAAGTTTCCGAAATCGATTTTGGATTTTATTTTTCATTAGTTTGGGGGCTTAAAAATGATGTTTTGGTTGGTCTCTGAAAACATGATTTGTCAAAGTCGAGTTTTAAAAGGCAACTTGCATACAAGTTTGACTAGTGACAATGAAATTTTGGTTTGCCAAAAAGTTTCCGAAATCGATTTTGGATTTCACTTTTCATTATTTTGGGGGCTTAAAAATGATGTTTTGGTTGGTCTCTGAAAAAATGATTTGTCAAAGTCGAGTTTTAAAAGGCAACTTGCATACAAGTTTGACTAGTGACAATGAAATTTTGGATTGCCAAAAAGTTTCCAAAATCGATTTTGGATTTCGCTTTTCATTATTTTGGGGGCTCAAAAATGATGTTTTGGTTGGTCTCTGAAAAAATGATTTGTCAAAGTCGAGTTTTAAAAGGCAACTTGCATACAAGTTTGACTAGTGACAATGAAATTTTGGTTTGCCAAAAAGTTTCCGAAATCGATCGTGGATTGCACTTTTCATGATTTTGGGGGCTCAAAAATGATGTTTTGGTTGGTCTCTGAAAAAATGATTTGTCAAAGTCGAGTTTTAAAAGGCAACTTGCATACAAGTTTGACTAGTGACAATGAAATTTTGGATTGCCAAAAAGTTTCCAAAATCGATTTTGGATTTCGCTTTTCATTATTTTGGGGGCTCAAAAATGATGTTTTGGTTGGTCTCTGAAAAAATGATTTGTCAAAGTCGAGTTTTAAAAGGCAACTTGCATACAAGTTTGACTAGTGACAATGAAATTTTGGTTTGCCAAAAAGTTTCCGAAATCGATTTTGGATTTCACTTTTCATTATTTTGGGGGCTCAAAAATGATGTTTTGGTTGGTCTCTGAAAAAATGATTTGTCAAAGTCGAGTTTTAAAAGGCAACTTGCATACAAGTTTGACTAGTGACAATGAAATTTTGGTTTGCCAAAAAGTTTCCGAAATCGATTTTGGATTTCACTTTTCATTATTTTGGGGGCTTAAAAATGATGTTTTGGTTGGTCTCTGAAAAAATGATTTGTCAAAGTCGAGTTTTAAAAGGCAACTTGCATACAAGTTTGACTAGTGACAATGAAATTTTGGATTGCCAAAAAGTTTCCAAAATCGATTTTGGATTTCGCTTTTCATTATTTTGGGGGCTCAAAAATGATGTTTTGGTTGGTCTCTGAAAAAATGATTTGTCAAAGTCGAGTTTTAAAAGGCAACTTGCATACAAGTTTGACTAGTGACAATGAAATTTTGGTTTGCCAAAAAGTTTCCGAAATCGATTTTGGATTTCACTTTTCATTATTTTGGGGGCTTAAAAATGATGGTTTGGTTGGTCTCTGAAAAAGTGATTTGTCAAAGTCGAGTTTTAAAAGGCAACTTGCATACAAGTTTGACTAGTGACAATGAAATTTTGGATTGCCAAAAAGTTTCCAAAATCGATTTTGGATTTCGCTTTTCATTATTTTGGGGGCTCAAAAATGATGTTTTGGTTGGTCTCTGAAAAAATGATTTGTCAAAGTCGAGTTTTAAAAGGCAACTTGCATACAAGTTTGACTAGTGACAATGAAATTTTGGTTTGCCAAAAAGTTTCCGAAATCGATTTTGGATTTCACTTTTCATTATTTTGGGGGCTCAAAAATGATGTTTTGGTTGGTCTCTGAAAAAATGATTTGTCAAAGTCGAGTTTTAAAAGGCAACTTGCATACAAGTTTGACTAGTGACAATGAAATTTTGGTTTGCCAAAAAGTTTCCGAAATCGATCGTGGATTGCACTTTTCATGATTTTGGGGGCTCAAAAATGATGTTTTGGTTGGTCTCTGAAAAAATGATTTGTCAAAGTCGAGTTTTAAAAGGCAACTTGCATACAAGTTTGACTAGTGACAATTAAATTTTGGGTTGCCAAAAAGTTTCCGAAATCGATTTTGGATTTCACTTTTCATTATTTTGGGGGCCGAAAAATGATGTTTTGGTTGGTCTCTGAAAAAATGATTTGTCAAAGTCGAGTTTTAAAAGGCAACGTGCATACAAGTTTGACTAGTGACAATGGAATTTTGGATTGCCAAAAAGTTTCCGAAACCGATTTTGGATTTCACTTTTCATTATTTTGGGGGCTTAAAAATGATGGTTTGGTTGGTCTCTGAAAAAATGATTTGTCAAAGTCGAGTTTTAAAAGGCAACTTACATACAAGTTTGACTAGTGACAATGAAATTTTGGTTTGCCAAAAAGTTTCCGAAATCGATTTTGGATTTCACTTTTCATTATTTTGGGGGTTTAAAAATGATGGTTTGGTTGGTCTCTGAAAAATAGATTTGTCAAAGTCGAGTTTTAAAAGGAAACTTGCATACAAGTTTGACTAGTGACAATGAAATTTTGGGTTGCCAAAAAGTTTCCGAAATCGATTTTGGATTTCACTTTTCATTATTTTGGGGGCTCAAAAATGATGTTTTGGTTGGTCTCTGAAAAAATGATTTGTCAAAGTCGAGTTTTAAAAGGCAACTTGCATACAAGTTTGACTAGTGACAATGAAATTTTGGTTTGCCAAAAAGTTTCCGAAATCGATTTTGGATTTCACTTTTCATTATTTTGGGGGCTCAAAAATTTTGTTTTGGTTGGTCTCTGAAAAAATGATTTGTCAAAGTCGAGTTTTAAAAGGCAACTTGCATACAAGTTTGACTAGTGACAATGAAATTTTGGGTTGCCAAAAAGTTTCCGAAATCGATTTTGGATTTCACTTTTCATTATTTTGGGGGCTCAAAAATGATGTTTTGGTTGGTCTCTGAAAAAATGATTTGTCAAAGTCGAGTTTTAAAAGGCAACGTGCATACAAGTTTGACTAGTGACAATGGAATTTTGGATTGCCAAAAAGTTTCCGAAACCGATTTTGGATTTCACTTTTCATTATTTTGGGTGCTTAAAAATGATGGTTTGGTTGGTCTCTGAAAAAATGATTTGTCAAAGTCGAGTTTTAAAAGGCAACTTACATACAAGTTTGACTAGTGACAATGAAATTTTGGTTTGCCAAAAAGTTTCCGAAATCGATTTTGGATTTCACTTTTCATTATTTTGGGGGTTTAAAAATGATGGTTTGGTTGGTCTCTGAAAAAATGATTTGTCAAAGTCGAGTTTTAAAAGGCAACTTGCATACAAGTTTGACTAGTGACAATGAAATTTTGGATTGCCAAAAAGTTTCCGAAATCGATTTTGGATTTCACTTTTCATTATTTTGGGGGCTTAAAAATGGTGGTTTGGTTGGTCTCTGAAAAAATGATTTGTCAAAGTCGAGTTTTAAAAGGAAACTTGCATACAAGTTTGACTAGTGACAATGAAATTTTGGGTTGCCAAAAAGTTTCCGAAATCGATTTTGGATTTCACTTTTCATTATTTTGGGGGCTCCAAAATGATGTTTTGGTTGGTCTCTGAAAAAATGATTTGTCAAAGTCGAGTTTTAAAAGGCAACGTGCATACAAGTTTGACTAGTGACAATGGAATTTTGGATTGCCAAAAAGTTTCCGAAACCGATTTTGGATTTCACTTTTCATTATTTTGGGTGCTTAAAAATGATGGTTTGGTTGGTCTCTGAAAAAATGATTTGTCAAAGTCGAGTTTTAAAAGGCAACTTACATACAAGTTTGACTAGTGACAATGAAATTTTGGTTTGCCAAAAAGTTTCCGAAATCGATTTTGGATTTCACTTTTCATTATTTTGGGGGTTTAAAAATGATGGTTTGGTTGGTCTCTGAAAAATAGATTTGTCAAAGTCGAGTTTTAAAAGGAAACTTGCATACAAGTTTGACTAGTGACAATGAAATTTTGGGTTGCCAAAAAGTTTCCGAAATCGATTTTGGATTTCACTTTTCATTATTTTGGGGGCTTAAAAGTGATGTTAAGGTGGGTCTCTGAAAAAATGATTTGTCAAAGTCGAGTTTTAAAAGGCAACTTGCATACAAGTTTGACTAGTGACAATGAAATTTTGGTTTGCCAAAAAGTTTCCGAAATCGATTTTGGATTTCACTTTTCATTATTTTGGGGGCTCAAAAATGATGTTTTGGTTGGTCTCTGAAAAAATGATTTGTCAAAGTCGAGTTTTAAAAGGCAACGTGCATACAAGTTTGACTAGTGACAATGGAATTTTGGATTGCCAAAAAGTTTCCGAAACCGATTTTGGATTTCACTTTTCATTATTTTGGGTGCTTAAAAATGATGGTTTGGTTGGTCTCTGAAAAAATGATTTGTCAAAGTCGAGTTTTAAAAGGCAACTTACATACAAGTTTGACTAGTGACAATGAAATTTTGGTTTGCCAAAAAGTTTCCGAAATCGATTTTGGATTTCACTTTTCATTATTTTGGGGGTTTAAAAATGATGGTTTGGTTGGTCTCTGAAAAAATGATTTGTCAAAGTCGAGTTTTAAAAGGCAACTTGCATACAAGTTTGACTAGTGACAATGAAATTTTGGATTGCCAAAAAGTTTCCGAAATCGATTTTGGATTTCACTTTTCATTATTTTGGGGGCTTAAAAATGGTGGTTTGGTTGGTCTCTGAAAAAATGATTTGTCAAAGTCGAGTTTTAAAAGGAAACTTGCATACAAGTTTGACTAGTGACAATGAAATTTTGGGTTGCCAAAAAGTTTCCGAAATCGATTTTGGATTTCACTTTTCATTATTTTGGGGGCTCCAAAATGATGTTTTGGTTGGTCTCTGAAAAAATGATTTGTCAAAGTCGAGTTTTAAAAGGCAACGTGCATACAAGTTTGACTAGTGACAATGGAATTTTGGATTGCCAAAAAGTTTCCGAAACCGATTTTGGATTTCACTTTTCATTATTTTGGGTGCTTAAAAATGATGGTTTGGTTGGTCTCTGAAAAAATGATTTGTCAAAGTCGAGTTTTAAAAGGCAACTTACATACAAGTTTGACTAGTGACAATGAAATTTTGGTTTGCCAAAAAGTTTCCGAAATCGATTTTGGATTTCACTTTTCATTATTTTGGGGGTTTAAAAATGATGGTTTGGTTGGTCTCTGAAAAATAGATTTGTCAAAGTCGAGTTTTAAAAGGAAACTTGCATACAAGTTTGACTAGTGACAATGAAATTTTGGGTTGCCAAAAAGTTTCCGAAATCGATTTTGGATTTCACTTTTCATTATTTTGGGGGCTTAAAAGTGATGTTAAGGTGGGTCTCTGAAAAAATGATTTGTCAAAGTCGAGTTTTAAAAGGCAACTTGCATACAAGTTTGACTAGTGACAATGAAATTTTGGTTTGCCAAAAAGTTTCCGAAATCGATTTTGGATTTCACTTTTCATTATTTTGGGGGCTCAAAAATTTTGTTTTGGTTGGTCTCTGAAAAAATGATTTGTCAAAGTCGAGTTTTAAAAGGCAACTTGCATACAAGTTTGACTAGTGACAATGAAATTTTGGGTTGCCAAAAAGTTTCCGAAATCGATTTTGGATTTCACTTTTCATTATTTTGGGGGCTCAAAAATGATGTTTTGGTTGGTCTCTGAAAAAATGATTTGTCAAAGTCGAGTTTTAAAAGGCAACTTGCATACAAGTTTGACTAGTGACAATGAAATTTTGGATTGCCAAAAAGTTTCCAAAATCGATCTTGGATTTCGCTTTTCATTATTTTGGGGGCTCAAAAATGATGTTTTGGTTGGTCTCTGAAAACATGATTTGTCACAGTCAAGTTTTAAAGGGCAACTTGCATACAAGTTTGACTAGTGACAATGAAATTTTGGTTTGCCGAAAAGTTTCCGAAATCGATTTTGGATTTTATTTTTCATTATTTTGGGGGCTTAAAAATGATGTTTTGGTTGGTCTCTGAAAAAATGATTTGTCACAGTCGAGTTTTAAAAGGCAACTTGCATACAAGTTTGACTAGTGACAATGAAATTTTGGTTTGCCAAAAAGTTTCCGAAATCGATTTTGGATTTCACTTTTCATTATTTTGGGGGCTCAAAAATGATGGTTTGGTTGGTCTCTGAAAAAATGATTTGTCAAAGTCGAGTTTTAAAAGGCAACTTGCATACAAGTTTGACTAGTTACATTGAAATTTTGGTTTGCCAAAAAGTTTCCGAAATCGATTTTGGATTTCACTTTTCATTATTTTGGGGGCTCAAAAATGATGTTTTGGTTGGTCTCTGAAAAAATGATTTGTCAAAGTCGAGTTTTAAAAGGCAACTTGCATACAAGTTTGACTAGCGACAATGAAATTTTAGTTTGCCAAAAAGTTTCAGAAATCGATTTTGTATTTCACTTTTCATTATTTTGGGGGCTTAAAAATGATGGTTTGGTTGGTCTCTCAAAAAAAGATTTGTCAAAGTCGAGTTTTAAAAGGCAACTTGCATACAAGTTTGACTAGTTACATTGAAATTTTGGTTTGCCAAAAAGTTTCCGAAATCGATTTTGGATTTCGCTTTTCATTATTTTGGGGGCTTAAAAATGATGTTTTGGTTGGTCTCTGAAAAAATGATTTGTCAAAGTCGAGTTTTAAAAGGCAGCTTGCATACAAGTTTGACTAGTGACAATGAAATTTTGGTTTGCCAAAAAGTTTCCGAAATCGATTTTGGATTTCACTTTTCATTATTTTGGGGGCTCAAAAATGATGTTTTGGTTGGTCTCTGAAAAAATGATTTGTCAAAGTCGAGTTTTAAAAGGCAACTTGCATGCAAGTTTGACTAGTGACAATGAAATCTTAGTTTGCCAAAAAGTTTCCGAAATCGATTTTGGATTTTACTTTTCATTATTTTGGGGGCTTAAAAATGATGTTTTGGTTGGTCTCTGAAAAAATGATTTGTCAAAGTCGAGTTTTAAAAGGCAACTTGCATACAAGTTTGACTAGTGACAATGAAATTTTGGTTTGCCAAAAAGTTTCCGAAATCGATTTTGGATTTCACTTTTCTTTATTTTGGGGGCTCAAAAATGATGGTTTGGTTGGTCTCTCAAAAAAAGATTTGTCAAAGTCGAGTTTTAAAAGGCAACTTGCATACAAGTTTGACTAGTTACATTGAAATTTTGGATTGCCAAAAAGTTTCCGAAATCGATTTTTGATTTCACTTTTCATTATTTTGGGGGCTCAAAAATGATGTTTTGGTTGGTCTCTGAAAAAATGATTTGTCAAAGTCGAGTTTTAAAAGGCAACTTGCATGCAAGTTTGACTAGTGACAATGAAATCTTAGTTTGCCAAAAAGTTTCCGAAACCGATTTTGGATTTCACTTTTCATTATTTTGGGGGCTTAAAACTGATGTTTTGGTTGGTCTCTGAAAAAATGATTTGTCAAAGTCGAGTTTTAAAAGGCAGCTTGCATACAAGTTTGACTAGTGACAATGAAATTTTGGTTTGCCAAAAAGTTTCCGAAATCGATTTTTGATTTCACTTTTCATTATTTTGGGGGCTCAAAAATGATGTTTTGGTTGGTCTCTGAAAAAATGATTTGTCAAAGTCGAGTTTTAAAAGGCAACTTGCATACAAGTTTGACTAGTTACATTGAAATTTTGGTTTGCCAAAAAGTTTCCGAAATCGATTTTGGATTTCGCTTTTCATTATTTTGGGGGCTTAAAAATGATGTTTTGGTTGGTCTCTGAAAAAATGATTTGTCAAAGTCGAGTTTTAAAAGGCAGCTTGCATACAAGTTTGACTAGTGACAATGAAATTTTGGTTTGCCAAAAAGTTTCCGAAATCGATTTTGGATTTCACTTTTCATTATTTTGGGGGCTCAAAAATGATGTTTTGGTTGGTCTCTGAAAAAATGATTTGTCAAAGTCGAGTTTTAAAAGGCAACTTGCATGCAAGTTTGACTAGTGACAATGAAATCTTAGTTTGCCAAAAAGTTTCCGAAATCTATTTTGGATTTCACTTTTCATTATTTTGGGGGCTCAAAAATGATGGTTTGGTTGGTCTCTCAAAAAAAGATTTGTCAAAGTCGAGTTTTAAAAGGCAACTTGCATACAAGTTTGACTAGTTACATTGAAATTTTGGATTGCCAAAAAGTTTCCGAAATCGATTTTTGATTTCACTTTTCATTATTTTGGGGGCTCAAAAATGATGTTTTGGTTGGTCTCTGAAAACATGATTTGTCACAGTCAAGTTTTAAAAGGCAACTTGCATACAAGTTTGACTAGTGACAATGAAATTTTGGTTTGCCGAAAAGTTTCCGAAATCGATTTTGGATTTTATTTTTCATTATTTTGGGGGCTTAAAAATGATGTTTTGGTTGGTCTCTGAAAAAATGATTTGTCACAGTCGAGTTTTAAAAGGCAACTTGCATACAAGTTTGACTAGTGACAATGAAATTTTGGTTTGCCAAAAAGTTTCCGAAATCGATTTTGGATTTCACTTTTCATTATTTTGGGGGCTCAAAAATTTTGTTTTGGTTGGTCTCTGAAAAAATGATTTGTCAAAGTCGAGTTTTAAAAGGCAACTTGCATACAAGTTTGACTAGTGACAATGAAATTTTGGGTTGCCAAAAAGTTTCCGAAATCGATTTTGGATTTCACTTTTCATTATTTTGGGGGCTCAAAAATGATGGTTTGGTTGGTCTCTGAAAAAATGATTTGTCAAAGTCGAGTTTTAAAAGGCAACTTGCATACAAGTTTGGCTAGTTACATTGAAATTTTGGTTTGCCAAAAAGTTTCCGAAATCGATTTTGGATTTCACTTTTCATTATTTTGGGGGCTCAAAAATGATGTTTTGGTTGGTCTCTGAAAAAATGATTTGTCAAAGTCGAGTTTTAAAAGGCAACTTGCATACAAGTTTGACTAGTGACAATGAAATTTTAGTTTGCCAAAAAGTTTCAGAAATCGATTTTGTATTTCACTTTTCATTATTTTGGGGGCTTAAAAATTTTGTTTTGGTTGGTCTCTGAAAAAATGATTTGTCAAAGTCGAGTTTTAAAAGGCAACTTGCATACAAGTTTGACTAGTTACATTGAAATTTTGGGTTGCCAAAAAGTTTCCGAAATCGATTTTGGATTTCACTTTTCATTATTTTGGGGGCTCAAAAATGATGGTTTGGTTGGTCTCTGAAAAAATGATTTGTCAAAGTCGAGTTTTAAAAGGCAACTTGCATACAAGTTTGACTAGTTACATTGAAATTTTGGTTTGCCAAAAAGTTTCCGAAATCGATTTTGGATTTCACTTTTCATTATTTTGGGGGCTCAAAAATGATGGTTTGGTTGGTCTCTCAAAAAAAGATTTGTCAAAGTCGAGTTTTTAAAGGCAACTTGCATACAAGTTTGACTAGTTACATTGAAATTTTGGATTGCCAAAAAGTTTCCGAAATCGATTTTTGATTTCACTTTTCATTATTTTGGGGGCTCAAAAATGATGTTTTGGTTGGTCTCTGAAAAAATGATTTGTCAAAGTCGAGTTTTAAAAGGCAACTTGCATGCAAGTTTGACTAGTGACAATGAAATCTTAGTTTGCCAAAAAGTTTCCGAAACCGATTTTGGATTTCACTTTTCATTATTTTGGGGGCTTAAAAATGATGTTTTGGTTGGTCTCTGAAAAAATGATTTGTCAAAGTCGAGTTTTAAAAGGCAGCTTGCATACAAGTTTGACTAGTGACAATGAAATTTTGGTTTGCCAAAAAGTTTCCGAAATCGATTTTTGATTTCACTTTTCATTATTTTGGGGGCTCAAAAATGATGTTTTGGTTGGTCTCTGAAAAAATGATTTGTCAAAGTCGAGTTTTAAAAGGCAACTTGCATGCAAGTTTGACTAGTGACAATGAAATCTTAGTTTGCCAAAAAGTTTCCGAAATCTATTTTGGATTTCACTTTTCATTATTTTGGGGGCTCAAAAATGATGGTTTGGTTGGTCTCTCAAAAAAAGATTTGTCAAAGTCGAGTTTTAAAAGGCAACTTGCATACAAGTTTGACTAGTTACATTGAAATTTTGGGTTGCCAAAAAGTTTCCGAAATCGATTTTGGATTTCACTTTTCATTATTTTGGGGGCTCAAAAATGATGGTTTGGTTGGTCTCTGAAAAAATGATTTGTCAAAGTCGAGTTTTAAAAGGCAGCTTGCATACAAGTTTGACTAGTGACAATGAAATTTTGGTTTGCCAAAAAGTTTCCGAAATCGATTTTTGATTTCACTTTTCATTATTTTGGGGGCTCAAAAATGATGTTTTGGTTGGTCTCTGAAAAAATGATTTGTCAAAGTCGAGTTTTAAAAGGCAACTTGCATACAAGTTTGACTAGTTACATTGAAATTTTGGTTTGCCAAAAAGTTTCCGAAATCGATTTTGGATTTCGCTTTTCATTATTTTGGGGGCTTAAAAATGATGTTTTGGTTGGTCTCTGAAAAAATGATTTGTCAAAGTCGAGTTTTAAAAGGCAGCTTGCATACAAGTTTGACTAGTGACAATGAAATTTTGGATTGCCAAAAAGTTTCCGAAATCGATTTTGGATTTCACTTTTCATTATTTTGGGGGCTCAAAAATGATGTTTTGGTTGGTCTCTGAAAAAATGATTTGTCAAAGTCGAGTTTTAAAAGGCAACTTGCATGCAAGTTTGACTAGTGACAATGAAATCTTAGTTTGCCAAAAAGTTTCCGAAATCTATTTTGGATTTCACTTTTCATTATTTTGGGGGCTCAAAAATGATGGTTTGGTTGGTCTCTCAAAAAAAGATTTGTCAAAGTCGAGTTTTAAAAGGCAACTTGCATACAAGTTTGACTAGTGACAATGAAATTTTGGTTTGCCAAAAAGTTTCCGAAATCGATTTTGGATTTCACTTTTCATTGTTTTGGGGGCTGAAAAATGATGTTTTGGTTGGTCTCTGAAAAAATGATTTGTCAAAGTCGAGTTTTAAAAGGCAACTTGCATACAAGTTTGACTAGTGACAATGAAATTTTGGTTTGCCAAAAAGTTTCCGAAATCGATTTTGGATCGAACTTTTCATTATTTTGGGGGCCAAAAAATGATGGTTTGGTTGGTCTCTGAAAAAATGATTTGTCAAAGTCGAGTTTTAAAAGGCAACTTGCATACAAGTTTGACTAGTTACATTGAAATTTTGGATTGCCAAAAAGTTTCCGAAATCGATTTTTGATTTCACTTTTCATTATTTTGGGGGCTCAAAAATGATGTTTTGGTTGGTCTCTGAAAAAATGATTTGTCAAAGTCGAGTTTTAAAAGGCAACTTGCATGCAAGTTTGACTAGTGACAATGAAATCTTAGTTTGCCAAAAAGTTTCCGAAATCTATTTTGGATTTCACTTTTCATTATTTTGGGGGCTCAAAAATGATGGTTTGGTTGGTCTCTCAAAAAAAGATTTGTCAAAGTCGAGTTTTAAAAGGCAACTTGCATACAAGTTTGACTAGTTACATTGAAATTTTGGATTGCCAAAAAGTTTCCGAAATCGATTTTTGATTTCACTTTTCATTATTTTGGGGGCTCAAAAATGATGTTTTGGTTGGTCTCTGAAAAAATGATTTGTCAAAGTCGAGTTTTAAAAGGCAACTTGCATACAAGTTTGACTAGTTACATTGAAATTTTGGTTTGCCAAAAAGTTTCCGAAATCGATTTTGGATTTCGCTTTTCATTATTTTGGGGGCTTAAAAATGATGTTTTGGTTGGTCTCTGAAAAAATGATTTGTCAAAGTCGAGTTTTAAAAGGCAGCTTGCATACAAGTTTGACTAGTGACAATGAAATTTTGGTTTGCCAAAAAGTTTCCGAAATCGATTTTGGATTTCACTTTTCATTATTTTGGGGGCTCAAAAATGATGTTTTGGTTGGTCTCTGAAAAAATGATTTGTCAAAGTCGAGTTTTAAAAGGCAACTTGCATGCAAGTTTGACTAGTGACAATGAAATCTTAGTTTGCCAAAAAGTTTCCGAAATCTATTTTGGATTTCACTTTTCATTATTTTGGGGGCTCAAAAATGATGGTTTGGTTGGTCTCTCAAAAAAAGATTTGTCAAAGTCGAGTTTTAAAAGGCAACTTGCATACAAGTTTGACTAGTTACATTGAAATTTTGGATTGCCAAAAAGTTTCCGAAATCGATTTTGGATTTCACTTTTCATTATTTTGGGGGCTCAAAAATGATGTTTTGGTTGGTCTCTGAAAAAATGATTTGTCAAAGTCGAGTTTTAAAAGGCAACTTGCATACAAGTTTGACTAGTGACAATGAAATTTTGGATTGCCAAAAAGTTTCCAAAATCGATTTTGGATTTCGCTTTTCATTATTTTGGGGGCTCAAAAATGATGTTTTGGTTGGTCTCTGAAAACATGATTTGTCACAGTCAAGTTTTAAAGGGCAACTTGCATACAAGTTTGACTAGTGACAATGAAATTTTGGTTTGCCGAAAAGTTTCCGAAATCGATTTTGGATTTTATTTTTCATTATTTTGGGGGCTTAAAAATGATGTTTTGGTTGGTCTCTGAAAAAATGATTTGTCACAGTCGAGTTTTAAAAGGCAACTTGCATACAAGTTTGACTAGTGACAATGAAATTTTGGTTTGCCAAAAAGTTTCCGAAATCGATTTTGGATTTCACTTTTCATTATTTTGGGGGCTCAAAAATTTTGTTTTGGTTGGTCTCTGAAAAAATGATTTGTCAAAGTCGAGTTTTAAAAGGCAACTTGCATACAAGTTTGACTAGTGACAATGAAATTTTGGGTTGCCAAAAAGTTTCCGAAATCGATTTTGGATTTCACTTTTCATTATTTTGGGGGCTCAAAAATGATGGTTTGGTTGGTCTCTGAAAAAATGATTTGTCAAAGTCGAGTTTTAAAAGGCAACTTGCATACAAGTTTGACTAGTTACATTGAAATTTTGGTTTGCCAAAAAGTTTCCGAAATCGATTTTGGATTTCACTTTTCATTATTTTGGGGGCTCAAAAATGATGTTTTGGTTGGTCTCTGAAAAAATGATTTGTCAAAGTCGAGTTTTAAAAGGCAACTTGCATACAAGTTTGACTAGTGACAATGAAATTTTAGTTTGCCAAAAAGTTTCAGAAATCGATTTTGTATTTCACTTTTCATTATTTTGGGGGCTTAAAAATTTTGTTTTGGTTGGTCTCTGAAAAAATGATTTGTCAAAGTCGAGTTTTAAAAGGCAACTTGCATACAAGTTTGACTAGTTACATTGAAATTTTGGGTTGCCAAAAAGTTTCCGAAATCGATTTTGGATTTCACTTTTCATTATTTTGGGGGCTCAAAAATGATGGTTTGGTTGGTCTCTGAAAAAATGATTTGTCAAAGTCGAGTTTTAAAAGGCAACTTGCATCCAAGTTTGACTAGTTACATTGAAATTTTGGTTTGCCAAAAAGTTTCCGAAATCGATTTTGGATTTCACTTTTCATTATTTTGGGGGCTCAAAAATGATGGTTTGGTTGGTCTCTGAAAAAATGATTTGTCAAAGTCGAGTTTTAAAAGGCAACTTGCATACAAGTTTGACTAGTTACATTGAAATTTTGGTTTGCCAAAAAGTTTCCGAAATCGATTTTGGATTTCACTTTTCATTATTTTGGGGGCTCAAAAATGATGGTTTGGTTGGTCTCTGAAAAAATGATTTGTCAAAGTCGAGTTTTAAAAGGCAACTTGCATACAAGTTTGACTAGTTACTTTGAAATTTTGGTTTGCCAAAAAGTTTCCGAAATCGATTTTGGATTTCACTTTTCATTATTTTGGGGGCTTAAAAATGATGGTTTGGTTGGTCTCTCAAAAAAAGATTTGTCAAAGTCGAGTTTTAAAAGGCAACTTGCATACAAGTTTGACTAGTTACATTGAAATTTTGGTTTGCCAAAAAGTTTCCGAAATCGATTTTGGATTTCACTTTTCATTATTTTGGGGGCTCAAAAATGATGGTTTGGTTGGTCTCTGAAAAAATGATTTGTCAAAGTCGAGTTTTAAAAGGCAACTTGCATACAAGTTTGACTAGTGACAATGAAATTTTAGTTTGCCAAAAAGTTTCAGAAATCGATTTTGTATTTCACTTTTCATTATTTTGGGGGCTTAAAAATGATGGTTTGGTTGGTCTCTCAAAAAAAGATTTGTCAAAGTCGAGTTTTAAAAGGCAACTTGCATACAAGTTTGACTAGTTACATTGAAATTTTGGTTTGCCAAAAAGTTTCCGAAATCGATTTTGGATTTCGCTTTTCATTATTTTGGGGGCTTAAAAATGATGTTTTGGTTGGTGTCTAAAAAAAATGATTTGTCAAAGTCGAGTTTTAAAAGGCAACTTGCATACAAGTTTGACTAGTTACTTTGAAATTTTGGTTTGCCAAAAAGTTTCCGAAATCGATTTTGGATTTCACTTTTCATTATTTTGGGGGCTTAAAAATGATGGTTTGGTTGGTCTCTCAAAAAAAGATTTGTCAAAGTCGAGTTTTAAAAGGCAACTTGCATACAAGTTTGACTAGTTACATTGAAATTTTGGTTTGCCAAAAAGTTTCCGAAATCGATTTTGGATTTCACTTTTCATTATTTTGGGGGCTCAAAAATGATGGTTTGGTTGGTCTCTGAAAAAATGATTTGTCAAAGTCGAGTTTTAAAAGGCAACTTGCATACAAGTTTGACTAGTGACAATGAAATTTTAGTTTGCCAAAAAGTTTCAGAAATCGATTTTGTATTTCACTTTTCATTATTTTGGGGGCTCAAAATGATGTTTTGGTTGGTCTCTGAAAAAATGATTTGTCAAAGTCGAGTTTTAATAGGCAACTTGCATACAAGTTTGACTAGTGACAATGACATTTTGGTTTGCCAAAAAGTTTCCGAAATCGATTTTGGATTTCACTTTTCATTATTTTGGGGGCTTAAAAATGATGTTTTGGTTGGTCTCTGAAAAAATGAGTTGTCAAAGTCGAGTTTTAAAAGGCAGCTTGCATACAAGTTTGACTAGTGACAATGAAATTTTGGTTTGCCAAAAAGTTTCCGAAATCGATTTTGGATTTCACTTTTCATTATTTTGGGGGCTCAAAAATGATGTTTTGGTTGGTCTCTGAAAAAATGATTTGTCAAAGTCGAGTTTTAAAAGGCAACTTGCATGCAAGTTTGACTAGTGACAATGAAATCTTAGTTTGCCAAAAAGTTTCCGAAATCTATTTTGGATTTCACTTTTCATTATTTTGGGGGCTCAAAAATGATGGTTTGGTTGGTCTCTCAAAAAAAGATTTGTCAAAGTCGAGTTTTAAAAGGCAACTTGCATACAAGTTTGACTAGTTACATTGAAATTTTGGATTGCCAAAAAGTTTCCGAAATCGATTTTTGATTTCACTTTTCATTATTTTGGGGGCTCAAAAATGATGTTTTGGTTGGTCTCTGAAAAAATGATTTGTCAAAGTCGAGTTTTAAAAGGCAACTTGCATGCAAGTTTGACTAGTGACAATGAAATCTTAGTTTGCCAAAAAGTTTCCGAAACCGATTTTGGATTTCACTTTTCATTATTTTGGGGGCTTAAAAATGATGTTTTGGTTGGTCTCTGAAAAAATGATTTGTCAAAGTCGAGTTTTAAAAGGCAGCTTGCATACAAGTTTGACTAGTGACAATGAAATTTTGGTTTGCCAAAAAGTTTCCGAAATCGATTTTTGATTTCACTTTTCATTATTTTGGGGGCTCAAAAATGATGTTTTGGTTGGTCTCTGAAAAAATGATTTGTCAAAGTCGAGTTTTAAAAGGCAACTTGCATACAAGTTTGACTAGTGACAATGAAATTTTGGTTTGCCAAAAAGTTTCCGAAATCGATTTTGGATTGCACTTTTCATTATTTTGGGGGCTTAAAAATGATGTTTTGGTTGGTCTCTGAAAAAATGATTTGTCAAAGTCGAGTTTTAAAAGGCAGCTTGCATACAAGTTTGACTAGTGACAATGAAATTTTGGTTTGCCAAAAAGTTTCCGAAATCGATTTTTGATTTCACTTTTCATTATTTTGGGGGCTCAAAAATGATGTTTTGGTTGGTCTCTGAAAAAATGATTTGTCAAAGTCGAGTTTTAAAAGGCAGCTTGCATACAAGTTTGACTAGTTACATTGAAATTTTGGTTTGCCAAAAAGTTTCCGAAATCTATTTTGGATTTCACTTTTCATTATTTTGGGGGCTCAAAAATGATGGTTTGGTTGGTCTCTCAAAAAAAGATTTGTCAAAGTCGAGTTTTAAAAGGCAACTTGCATACAAGTTTGACTAGTTACATTGAAATTTTGGATTGCCAAAAAGTTTCCGAAATCGATTTTTGATTTCACTTTTCATTATTTTGGGGGCTCAAAAATGATGTTTTGGTTGGTCTCTGAAAAAATGATTTGTCAAAGTCGAGTTTTAAAAGGCAACTTGCATGCAAGTTTGACTAGTGACAATGAAATCTTAGTTTGCCAAAAAGTTTCCGAAACCGATTTTGGATTTCACTTTTCATTATTTTGGGGGCTTAAAAATGATGTTTTGGTTGGTCTCTGAAAAAATGATTTGTCAAAGTCGAGTTTTAAAAGGCAGCTTGCATACAAGTTTGACTAGTGACAATGAAATTTTGGTTTGCCAAAAAGTTTCCGAAATCGATTTTTGATTTCACTTTTCATTATTTTGGGGGCTCAAAAATGATGTTTTGGTTGGTCTCTGAAAAAAAGATTTGTCAAAGTCGAGTTTTAAAAGGCAACTTGCATACAAGTTTGACTAGTGACAATGAAATTTTGGTTTGCCAAAAAGTTTCCGAAATCGATTTTGGATTGCACTTTTCATTATTTTGGGGGCTTAAAAATGATGTTTTGGTTGGTCTCTGAAAAAATGATTTGTCAAAGTCGAGTTTTAAAAGGCAGCTTGCATACAAGTTTGACTAGTGACAATGAAATTTTGGTTTGCCAAAAAGTTTCCGAAATCGATTTTTGATTTCACTTTTCATTATTTTGGGGGCTCAAAAATGATGTTTTGGTTGGTCTCTGAAAAAATGATTTGTCAAAGTCGAGTTTTAAAAGGCAGCTTGCATACAAGTTTGACTAGTTACATTGAAATTTTGGTTTGCCAAAAAGTTTCCGAAATCGATTTTGGATTTCACTTTTCATTATTTTGGGGGCTCAAAAATGATGTTTTGGTTGGTCTCTGAAAAAATGATTTGTCAAAGTCGAGTTTTAAAAGGCAACTTGCATGCAAGTTTGACTAGTGACAATGAAATCTTAGTTTGCCAAAAAGTTTCCGAAACCGATTTTGGATTTCACTTTTCATTATTTTGGGGGCTTAAAAATGATGTTTTGGTTGGTCTCTGAAAAAATGATTTGTCAAAGTCGAGTTTTAAAAGGCAACTTGCATACAAGTTTGACTAGGGACAATGAAATTTTGGTTTGCCAAAAAGTTTCCGAAATCGATTTTGGATCGAACTTTTCATTATTTTGGGGGCTTAAAAATGATGTTTTGGTTGGTCTCTGAAAAAATGATTTGTCAAAGTCGAGTTTTAAAAGGCAGCTTGCATACAAGTTTGACTAGTGACAATGAAATTTTGGTTTGCCAAAAAGTTTCCGAAATCTATTTTGGATTTCACTTTTCATTATTTTGGGGGCTCAAAAATGATGTTTTGGTTGGTCTCTGAAAAAATGATTTGTCAAAGTCGAGTTTTAAAAGGCAACTTGCATGCAAGTTTGACTAGTGACAATGAAATCTTAGTTTGCCAAAAAGTTTCCGAAATCTATTTTGGATTTCACTTTTCATTATTTTGGGGGCTCAAAAATGATGGTTTGGTTGGTCTCTCAAAAAAAGATTTGTCAAAGTCGAGTTTTAAAAGGCAACTTGCATACAAGTTTGACTAGTTACATTGAAATTTTGGATTGCCAAAAAGTTTCCGAAATCGATTTTTGATTTCACTTTTCATTATTTTGGGGGCTCAAAAATGATGTTTTGGTTGGTCTCTGAAAAAATGATTTGTCAAAGTCGAGTTTTAAAAGGCAACTTGCATGCAAGTTTGACTAGTGACAATGAAATCTTAGTTTGCCAAAAAGTTTCCGAAATCTATTTTGGATTTCACTTTTCATTATTTTGGGGGCTCAAAAATGATGGTTTGGTTGGTCTCTCAAAAAAAGATTTGTCAAAGTCGAGTTTTAAAAGGCAACTTGCATACAAGTTTGACTAGTTACATTGAAATTTTGGATTGCCAAAAAGTTTCCGAAATCGATTTTTGATTTCACTTTTCATTATTTTGGGGGCTCAAAAATGATGTTTTGGTTGGTCTCTGAAAAAATGATTTGTCAAAGTCGAGTTTTAAAAGGCAACTTGCATACAAGTTTGACTAGTTACATTGAAATTTTGGTTTGCCAAAAAGTTTCCGAAATCGATTTTGGATTTCGCTTTTCATTATTTTGGGGGCTTAAAAATGATGTTTTGGTTGGTCTCTGAAAAAATGATTTGTCAAAGTCGAGTTTTAAAAGGCAGCTTGCATACAAGTTTGACTAGTGACAATGAAATTTTGGTTTGCCAAAAAGTTTCCGAAATCGATTTTGGATTTCACTTTTCATTATTTTGGGGGCTCAAAAATGATGTTTTGGTTGGTCTCTGAAAAAATGATTTGTCAAAGTCGAGTTTTAAAAGGCAACTTGTATGCAAGTTTGACTAGTGACAATGAAATCTTAGTTTGCCAAAAAGTTTCCGAAATCTATTTTGGATTTCACTTTTCATTATTTTGGGGGCTCAAAAATGATGGTTTGGTTGGTCTCTCAAAAAAAGATTTGTCAAAGTCGAGTTTTAAAAGGCAACTTGCATACAAGTTTGACTAGTTACATTGAAATTTTGGATTGCCAAAAAGTTTCCGAAATCGATTTTGGATTTCACTTTTCATTATTTTGGGGGCTCAAAAATGATGTTTTGGTTGGTCTCTGAAAAAATGATTTGTCAAAGTCGAGTTTTAAAAGGCAACTTGCATACAAGTTTGACTAGTGACAATGAAATTTTGGATTGCCAAAAAGTTTCCAAAATCGATTTTGGATTTCGCTTTTCATTATTTTGGGGGCTCAAAAATGATGTTTTGGTTGGTCTCTGAAAACATGATTTGTCACAGTCAAGTTTTAAAGGGCAACTTGCATACAAGTTTGACTAGTGACAATGAAATTTTGGTTTGCCGAAAAGTTTCCGAAATCGATTTTGGATTTTATTTTTCATTATTTTGGGGGCTTAAAAATGATGTTTTGGTTGGTCTCTGAAAAAATGATTTGTCACAGTCGAGTTTTAAAAGGCAACTTGCATACAAGTTTGACTAGTGACAATGAAATTTTGGTTTGCCAAAAAGTTTCCGAAATCGATTTTGGATTTCACTTTTCATTATTTTGGGGGCTCAAAAATTTTGTTTTGGTTGGTCTCTGAAAAAATGATTTGTCAAAGTCGAGTTTTAAAAGGCAACTTGCATACAAGTTTGACTAGTGACAATGAAATTTTGGGTTGCCAAAAAGTTTCCGAAATCGATTTTGGATTTCACTTTTCATTATTTTGGGGGCTCAAAAATGATGGTTTGGTTGGTCTCTGAAAAAATGATTTGTCAAAGTCGAGTTTTAAAAGGCAACTTGCATACAAGTTTGACTAGTTACATTGAAATTTTGGTTTGCCAAAAAGTTTCCGAAATCGATTTTGGATTTCACTTTTCATTATTTTGGGGGCTCAAAAATGATGTTTTGGTTGGTCTCTGAAAAAATGATTTGTCAAAGTCGAGTTTTAAAAGGCAACTTGCATACAAGTTTGACTAGTGACAATGAAATTTTAGTTTGCCAAAAAGTTTCAGAAATCGATTTTGTATTTCACTTTTCATTATTTTGGGGGCTTAAAAATTTTGTTTTGGTTGGTCTCTGAAAAAATGATTTGTCAAAGTCGAGTTTTAAAAGGCAACTTGCATACAAGTTTGACTAGTGACAATGAAATTTTGGGTTGCCAAAAAGTTTCCGAAATCGATTTTGGATTTCACTTTTCATTATTTTGGGGGCTCAAAAATGATGGTTTGGTTGGTCTCTGAAAAAATGATTTGCCAAAGTTGAGTTTTAAAAGGCAACTTGCATACAAGTTTGACTAGTTACATTGAAATTTTGGTTTGCCAAAAAGTTTCCGAAATCGATTTTGGATTTCACTTTTCATTATTTTGGGGGCTCAAAAATGATGTTTTGGTTGGTCTCTGAAAAAATGATTTGTCAAAGTCGAGTTTTAAAAGGCAACTTGCATACAAGTTTGACTAGTGACAATGAAATTTTAGTTTGCCAAAAAGTTTCAGAAATCGATTTTGTATTTCACTTTTCATTATTTTGGGGGCTTAAAAATGATGGTTTGGTTGGTCTCTCAAAAAAAGATTTGTCAAAGTCGAGTTTTAAAAGGCAACTTGCATACAAGTTTGACTAGTTACATTGAAATTTTGGATTGCCAAAAAGTTTCCGAAATCGATTTTGGATTTCACTTTTCATTATTTTGGGGGCTCAAAAATGATGTTTTGGTTGGTCTCTGAAAAAATGATTTGTCAAAGTCGAGTTTTAAAAGGCAGCTTGCATACAAGTTTGACTAGTGACAATGAAATTTTGGTTTGCCAAAAAGTTTCCGAAATCGATTTTGGATTTCACTTTTCATTATTTTGGGGGCTCAAAAATGATGTTTTGGTTGGTCTCTGAAAAAATGATTTGTCAAAGTCGAGTTTTAAAAGGCAACTTGCATGCAAGTTTGACTAGTGACAATGAAATCTTAGTTTGCCAAAAAGTTTCCGAAATCTATTTTGGATTTCACTTTTCATTATTTTGGGGGCTCAAAAATGATGGTTTGGTTGGTCTCTCAAAAAAAGATTTGTCAAAGTCGAGTTTTAAAAGGCAACTTGCATACAAGTTTGACTAGTTATTTGAACAATGAAATTTTGGATTGCCAAAAAGTTTCCAAAATCGATTTTGGATTTCGCTTTTCATTATTTTGGGGGCTCAAAAATGATGTTTTGATTGGTCTCTGAAAAAATGATTTGTCAAAGTCGAGTTTTGAAAGGCAACTTG
Organism: Anopheles marshallii; assembly: GCF_943734725.1. Taxonomy (NCBI): domain Eukaryota; kingdom Metazoa; phylum Arthropoda; class Insecta; order Diptera; family Culicidae; genus Anopheles; species Anopheles marshallii. The sequence goes on along the minus strand of NW_026525876.1, from coordinate 158,945 downwards.
CATACAAGTTTGACTAGTGACAATGAAATTTTGGTTTGCCAAAAAGTTTCCGAAATCGATTTTGGATTTCACTTTTCATTATTTTGGGGGTTTAAAAATGATGGTTTGGTTGGTCTCTGAAAAAATGATTTGTCAAAGTCGAGTTTTAAAAGGAAACTTGCATACAAGTTTGACTAGTGACAATGAAATTTTGGGTTGCCAAAAAGTTTCCGAAATCGATTTTGGATTTCACTTTTCATTATTTTGGGGGCTCCAAAATGATGTTTTGGTTGGTCTCTGAAAAAATGATTTGTCAAAGTCGAGTTTTAAAAGGCAACGTGCATACAAGTTTGACTAGTGACAATGGAATTTTGGATTGCCAAAAAGTTTCCGAAACCGATTTTGGATTTCACTTTTCATTATTTTGGGGGCTTAAAAATGATGGTTTGGTTGGTCTCTGAAAAAATGATTTGTCAAAGTCGAGTTTTAAAAGGCAACTTACATACAAGTTTGACTAGTGACAATGAAATTTTGGTTTGCCAAAAAGTTTCCGAAATCGATTTTGGATTTCACTTTTCATTATTTTGGGGGTTTAAAAAAGATGGTTTGGTTGGTCTCTGAAAAATAGATTTGTCAAAGTCGAGTTTTAAAAGGAAACTTGCATACAAGTTTGACTAGTGACAATGAAATTTTGGGTTGCCAAAAAGTTTCCGAAATCGATTTTGGATTTCACTTTTCATTATTTTGGGGGCTTAAAAGTGATGTTAAGGTGGGTCTCTGAAAAAATGATTTGTCAAAGTCGAGTTTTAAAAGGCAACTTGCATACAAGTTTGACTAGTGACAATGAAATTTTGGTTTGCCAAAAAGTTTCCGAAATCGATTTTGGATTTCGCTTTTCATTATTTTGGGGGCTCAAAAATGATGTTTTGATTGGTCTCTGAAAAAATGATTTGTCAAAGTCGAGTTTTGAAAGGCAACTTGCATACAAGTTTGACTAGTGACAATGAAATTTTGGTTTGCCAAAAAGTTTCCGAAATCGATTTTGGATTTCACTTTTCATTATTTTGGGGGTTTAAAAATGATGGTTTGGTTGGTCTCTGAAAAAATGATTTGTCAAAGTCGAGTTTTAAAAGGAAACTTGCATACAAGTTTGACTAGTGACAATGAAATTTTGGGTTGCCAAAAAGTTTCCGAAATCGATTTTGGATTTCACTTTTCATTATTTTGGGGGCTCCAAAATGATGTTTTGGTTGGTCTCTGAAAAAATGATTTGTCAAAGTCGAGTTTTAAAAGGCAACGTGCATACAAGTTTGACTAGTGACAATGGAATTTTGGATTGCCAAAAAGTTTCCGAAACCGATTTTGGATTTCACTTTTCATTATTTTGGGGGCTTAAAAATGATGGTTTGGTTGGTCTCTGAAAAAATGATTTGTCAAAGTCGAGTTTTAAAAGGCAACTTACATACAAGTTTGACTAGTGACAATGAAATTTTGGTTTGCCAAAAAGTTTCCGAAATCGATTTTGGATTTCACTTTTCATTATTTTGGGGGTTTAAAAAAGATGGTTTGGTTGGTCTCTGAAAAATAGATTTGTCAAAGTCGAGTTTTAAAAGGAAACTTGCATACAAGTTTGACTAGTGACAATGAAATTTTGGGTTGCCAAAAAGTTTCCGAAATCGATTTTGGATTTCACTTTTCATTATTTTGGGGGCTTAAAAGTGATGTTAAGGTGGGTCTCTGAAAAAATGATTTGTCAAAGTCGAGTTTTAAAAGGCAACTTGCATACAAGTTTGACTAGTGACAATGAAATTTTGGTTTGCCAAAAAGTTTCCGAAATCGATTTTGGATTTCACTTTTCATTATTTTGGGGGCTCAAAAATTTTGTTTTGGTTGGTCTCTGAAAAAATGATTTGTCAAAGTCGAGTTTTAAAAGGCAACTTGCATACAAGTTTGACTAGTGACAATGAAATTTTGGATTGCCAAAAAGTTTCCGAAATCGAATTTGGATTTCACTTTTCATTATTTTGGGGGTTTAAAAAAGATGGTTTGGTTGGTCTCTGAAAAATAGATTTGTCAAAGTCGAGTTTTAAAAGGAAACTTGCATACAAGTTTGACTAGTGACAATGAAATTTTGGGTTGCCAAAAAGTTTCCGAAATCGATTTTGGATTTCACTTTTCATTATTTTGGGGGCTTAAAAGTGATGTTAAGGTGGGTCTCTGAAAAAATGATTTGTCAAAGTCGAGTTTTAAAAGGAAACTTGCATACAAGTTTGACTAGTGACAATGAAATTTTGGGTTGCCAAAAAGTTTCCGAAATCGATTTTGGATTTCACTTTTCATTATTTTGGGGGCTTAAAAGTGATGTTAAGGTGGGTCTCTGAAAAAATGATTTGTCAAAGTCGAGTTTTAAAAGGCAACTTGCATACAAGTTTGACTAGTGACAATGAAATTTTGGTTTGCCAAAAAGTTTCCGAAATCGATTTTGGATTTCACTTTTCATTATTTTGGGGGCTCAAAAATTTTGTTTTGGTTGGTCTCTGAAAAAATGATTTGTCAAAGTCGAGTTTTAAAAGGAAACTTGCATACAAGTTTGACTAGTGACAATGAAATTTTAGTTTGCCAAAAAGTTTCCGAAATCGATTTTGGATTTCACTTTTCATTATTTTGGGGGCTCAAAAATGATGTTTTGGTTGGTCTCTGAAAAAATGATTTGTCAAAGTCGAGTTTTAAAAGGCAACTTGCATACAAGTTTGACTAGTGCCAATGAAATTTTGGTTTGCCAAAAAGTTTCCGAAATCGATTTTGGATCGAACTTTTCATTATTTTGGGGGCTCAAAAATGATGTTTTGGTTGGTCTCTGAAAAAATGATTTGTCAAAGTCGAGTTATAAAAGGCAACTTGCATACAAGTTTGACTAGTGCCAATGAAATTTTGGTTTGCCAAAAAGTTTCCGAAATCGATTTTGGATCGAACTTTTCATTATTTTGGGGGCTTAAAAATGATGGTTTGGCTGGTCTCTGAAAAAAAAGATTTGTCAAAGTCGAGTTTTAAAAGGCAACTTGCATACAAGATTGACTAGTGACAATGAAATTTTGGTTTGCCAAAAAGTTTCCGAAATCGATCTTGGATTGCATTTTTAATTATTTTGGGGGCTCAAAAATGATGTTTTGGTTGGTCTCTGAAAAAATGATTTGTCAAAGTCGAGTTTTAAAAGGCAACTTGCATACAAGTTTGACTAGTGACAATGAAATTTTGGTTTGCCAAAAAGTTTCCGAAATCGATTTTGGATCGAACTTTTGATTATTTTGGGGGATCAAAAATGATGTTTTGGTTGGTCTCTGAAAAAATGATTTGTCAAAGTCGAGTTTTAAAAGGCAACTTGCATACAAGTTTGACTAGTGACAATGAAATTTTGGATTGCCAAAAAGTTTCCAAAATCGATTTTGGATTTCGCTTTTCATTATTTTGGGGGCTCAAAAATGATGTTTTGGTTGGTCTCTGAAAACATGATTTGTCACAGTCAAGTTTTAAAGGGCAACTTGCATACAAGTTTGACTAGTGACAATGAAATTTTGGTTTGCCGAAAAGTTTCCGAAATCGATTTTGGATTTTATTTTTCATTATTTTGGGGGCTTAAAAATGATGTTTTGGTTGGTCTCTGAAAAAATGATTTGTCACAGTCGAGTTTTAAAAGGCAACTTGCATACAAGTTTGACTAGTGACAATGAAATTTTGGTTTGCCAAAAAGTTTCCGAAATCGATTTTGGATTTCACTTTTCATTATTTTGGGGGCTCAAAAATTTTGTTTTGGTTGGTCTCTGAAAAAATGATTTGTCAAAGTCGAGTTTTAAAAGGCAACTTGCATACAAGTTTGACTAGTGACAATGAAATTTTGGGTTGCCAAAAAGTTTCCGAAATCGATTTTGGATTTCACTTTTCATTATTTTGGGGGCTCAAAAATGATGGTTTGGTTGGTCTCTGAAAAAATGATTTGTCAAAGTCGAGTTTTAAAAGGCAACTTGCATACAAGTTTGACTAGTTACATTGAAATTTTGGTTTGCCAAAAAGTTTCCGAAATCGATTTTGGATTTCACTTTTCATTATTTTGGGGGCTCAAAAATGATGTTTTGGTTGGTCTCTGAAAAAATGATTTGTCAAAGTCGAGTTTTAAAAGGCAACTTGCATACAAGTTTGACTAGTGACAATGAAATTTTAGTTTGCCAAAAAGTTTCAGAAATCGATTTTGTATTTCACTTTTCATTATTTTGGGGGCTTAAAAATGATGGTTTGGTTGGTCTCTCAAAAAAAGATTTGTCAAAGTCGAGTTTTAAAAGGCAACTTGCATACAAGTTTGACTAGTTACATTGAAATTTTGGTTTGCCAAAAAGTTTCCGAAATCGATTTTGGATTTCGCTTTTCATTATTTTGGGGGCTTAAAAATGATGTTTTGGTTGGTCTCTGAAAAAATGATTTGTCAAAGTCGAGTTTTGAAAGGCAACTTGCATACAAGTTTGACTAGTGACAATGAAATTTTGGATTGCCAAAAAGTTTCCGAAATCGATTTTTGATTTCACTTTTCATTATTTTGGGGGCTCAAAAATGATGTTTTGGTTGGTCTCTGAAAAAATGATTTGTCAAAGTCGAGTTTTAAAAGGCAGCTTGCATACAAGTTTGACTAGTGACAATGAAATTTTGGTTTGCCAAAAAGTTTCCGAAATCGATTTTGGATTTCACTTTTCATTATTTTGGGGGCTCAAAAATGATGTTTTGGTTGGTCTCTGAAAAAATGATTTGTCAAAGTCGAGTTTTAAAAGGCAACTTGCATGCAAGTTTGACTAGTGACAATGAAATTTTGGTTTGCCAAAAAGTTTCCGAAATCGATTTTGGATTTTACTTTTCATTATTTTGGGGGATTAAAATGATGTTTTTTTTTTGGTCTCTGAAAAAATGATTTGTCAAAGTCGAGTTTTAAAAGGCAACTTGCATACAAGTTTGACTAGTGACAATGAAATTTTGGTTTGCCAAAAAGTTTCCGAAATCAATTTTGGATTTTACTTTTCATTATTTCGGGGGCTCAAAAACGATGTTTTGGTTGGTCTCTGAAAAAATGATTTGTCAAAGTCGAGTTTTAAAAGGCAACTTGCATACAAGTTTGACTAGTGACAATGAAATTTTGGTTTGCCAAAAAGTTTCCGAAATCGATTTTGGATTTTACTTTTCATTATTTTGGGGGATTAAAATGATGTTTTGATTGGTCTCTGAAAAAATGATTTGTCAAAGTCGAGTTTTAAAAGGCAACTTGCATACAAGTTTGACTAGTGACAATGAAATTTTGGATTGCCAAAAAGTTTCCGAAATCGAATTTGGATTTTACTTTTCATTATTTCGGGGGCTCAAAAACGATGTTTTGGTTGGTCTCTGAAAAAATGATTTGTCAAAGTCGAGTTTTAAAAGGCAACTTGCATACAAGTTTGACTAGTGACAATGAAATTTTGGTTTGCCAAAAAGTTTCCGAAATCGATTTTGGATTTTAATTTTCATTATTTTTGGGGATTAAAATGATGTTTTTTTTGGTCTCTGAAAAAATGATTTGTCAAAGTCGAGTTTTAAAAGGCAACTTGCATACAAGTTTGACTAGTGACAATGAAATTTTGGATTGCCAAAAAGTTTCCGAAATCGAATTTGGATTTTACTTTTCATTATTTTGGGGGCTCAAAAATGATGTTTTGGTGGGTCTTCGAAAAAAATGATTTGTCAAAGTCGAGTTTTAGTAGGCAGCTTGCATACAAGTTTGACTAGTTACATTGAAATTTTGGTTTGCCAAAAAGTTTCCGAAATCGATTTTGGATTTCACTTTTCATTATTTTGGGGGCTTAAAAATGATGGTTTGGTTGGTCTTTGAAAAAATGATTTGTCAAAGTCGAGTTTTAAAAGGCAACTTGCATACAAGTTTGACTAGTGACAATGAAATTTTGGTTTGCCAAAAAGTTTCCGAAATCGATTTTGGATTTCACTTTTCATTATTTTGGGGGCTTAAAAATGATGTTTTGGTTGGTCTTTGAAAAAATGATTTGTCAAAGTCGAGTTTTAAAAGGCAACTTGCATACAAGTTTGACTAGTGACAATGAAATTTTAGTTTGCCAAAAAGTTTCCGAAATCGATTTTGGATTTTACTTTTCATTAATTTGGGGGCATAAAAATAATGGTTTGGTTGGTATCTGAAAAAATGATTTGTCAAAGTCGAGTTTTAAAAGGCAACTTGCATACAAGTTTGACTAGTGACAATGAAATTTTGGTTTGCCAAAAAGTTTCCGAAATCGATTTTGGATTTTACTTTTCATTATTTTGGGGGCTTAAAATGATGTTTTTTTTGGTCTCTGAAAAAATGATTTGTCAAAGTCGAGTTTTAAAAGGCAACTTGCATACAAGTTTGACTAGTGACAATGAAATTTTGGTTTGCCAAAAAGTTTCCGAAATCGATTTTGGATCGAACTTTTGATTATTTTGGGGGATCAGAAATGATGTTTTGGTTGGTCTCTGAAAAAATGATTTGTCAAAGTCGAGTTTTAAAAGGCAACTTGCATACAAGTTTGACTAGTGACAATGAAATTTTGGATTGCCAAAAAGTTTCCGAAATCGAATTTGGATTTTACTTTTCATTATTTCGGGGGCTCAAAAACGATGTTTTGGTTGGTCTCTGAAAAAATGATTTGTCAAAGTCGAGTTTTAAAAGGCAACTTGCATACAAGTTTGACTAGTGACAATGAAATTTTGGTTTGCCAAAAAGTTTCCGAAATCGATTTTGGATTTTAATTTTCATTATTTTTGGGGATTAAAATGATGTTTTTTTTGGTCTCTGAAAAAATGATTTGTCAAAGTCGAGTTTTAAAAGGCAACTTGCATACAAGTTTGACTAGTGACAATGAAATTTTGGATTGCCAAAAAGTTTCCGAAATCGAATTTGGATTTTACTTTTCATTATTTTGGGGGCTCAAAAATGATGTTTTGGTGGGTCTTCGAAAAAAATGATTTGTCAAAGTCGAGTTTTAGTAGGCAGCTTGCATACAAGTTTGACTAGTTACATTGAAATTTTGGTTTGCCAAAAAGTTTCCGAAATCGATTTTGGATTTCACTTTTCATTATTTTGGGGGCTTAAAAATGATGGTTTGGTTGGTCTTTGAAAAAATGATTTGTCAAAGTCGAGTTTTAAAAGGCAACTTGCATACAAGTTTGACTAGTGACAATGAAATTTTGGTTTGCCAAAAAGTTTCCGAAATCGATTTTGGATTTCACTTTTCATTATTTTGGGGGCTTAAAAATGATGTTTTGGTTGGTCTTTGAAAAAATGATTTGTCAAAGTCGAGTTTTAAAAGGCAACTTGCATACAAGTTTGACTAGTGACAATGAAATTTTAGTTTGCCAAAAAGTTTCCGAAATCGATTTTGGATTTTACTTTTCATTAATTTGGGGGCATAAAAATAATGGTTTGGTTGGTATCTGAAAAAATGATTTGTCAAAGTCGAGTTTTAAAAGGCAACTTGCATACAAGTTTGACTAGTGACAATGAAATTTTGGTTTGCCAAAAAGTTTCCGAAATCGATTTTGGATTTTACTTTTCATTATTTTGGGGGCTTAAAATGATGTTTTTTTTGGTCTCTGAAAAAATGATTTGTCAAAGTCGAGTTTTAAAAGGCAACTTGCATACAAGTTTGACTAGTGACAATGAAATTTTGGTTTGCCAAAAAGTTTCCGAAATCGATTTTGGATCGAACTTTTGATTATTTTGGGGGATCAGAAATGATGTTTTGGTTGGTCTCTGAAAAAATGATTTGTCAAAGTCGAGTTTTAAAAGGCAACTTGCATACAAGTTTGACTAGTGACAATGAAATTTTGGATTGCCAAAAAGTTTCCGAAATCGAATTTGGATTTTACTTTTCATTATTTCGGGGGCTCAAAAACGATGTTTTGGTTGGTCTCTGAAAAAATGATTTGTCAAAGTCGAGTTTTAAAAGGCAACTTGCATACAAGTTTGACTAGTTACATTGAAATTTTGGTTTGCCAACAAGTTTCCGAAATCGATTTTGGATTTCACTTTTCATTATTTTGGGGGCTCAAAAATGATGTTTTGGTGGGTCTTCGAAAAAAATGATTTGTCAAAGTCGAGTTTTAGTAGGCAGCTTGCATACAAGTTTGACTAGTTACATTGAAATTTTGGTTTGCCAAAAAGTTTCCGAAATTGATTTTGGATTTCACTTTTCATTATTTTGGGGGCTTAAAAATGATGGTTTGGTTGGTCTTTGAAAAAATGATTTGTCAAAGTCGAGTTTTAAAAGGCAACTTGCATACAAGTTTGACTAGTGACAATGAAATTTTGGTTTGCCAAAAAGTTTCCGAAATCGATTTTGGATTTCACTTTTCATTATTTTGGGGGCTTAAAAATGATGTTTTGGTTGGTCTTTGAAAAAATGATTTGTCAAAGTCGAGTTTTAAAAGGCAACTTGCATACAAGTTTGACTAGTGACAATGAAATTTTAGTTTGCCAAAAAGTTTCCGAAATCGATTTTGGATTTTACTTTTCATTAATTTGGGGGCATAAAAATAATGGTTTGGTTGGTATCTGAAAAAATGATTTGTCAAAGTCGAGTTTTAAAAGGCAACTTGCATACAAGTTTGACTAGTGACAATGAAATTTTGGTTTGCCAAAAAGTTTCCGAAATCGATTTTGGATTTTACTTTTCATTATTTTGGGGGCTTAAAATGATGTTTTTTTTGGTCTCTGAAAAAATGATTTGTCAAAGTCGAGTTTTAAAAGGCAACTTGCATACAAGTTTGACTAGTGACAATGAAATTTTGGTTTGCCAAAAAGTTTCCGAAATCGATTTTGGATCGAACTTTTGATTATTTTGGGGGATCAGAAATGATGTTTTGGTTGGTCTCTGAAAAAATGATTTGTCAAAGTCGAGTTTTAAAAGGCAACTTGCATACAAGTTTGACTAGTGACAATGAAATTTTGGTTTGCCAAAAAGTTTCCGAAATCGATTTTGGATTTTACTTTTCATTATTTTGGGGGCTTAAAATGATGTTTTGGTTGGTCTCTGAAAAAATGATTTGTCAAAGTCGAGTTTTAAAAGGCAACTTGCATACAAGTTTGACTAGTGACAATGAAATTTTGGTTTGCCAAAAAGTTTCCGAAATCGATTTTGGATTTCACTTTTCATTATTTTGGGGGCTTAAAAATGATGTTTTTTTGATCTCTGAAAAAATGATTTGTCAAAGTCGAGTTTTAAAAGGCAACTTGCATACAAGTTTGACTAGTGACAATGAAATTTTGGTTTGCCAAAAAGTTTCCGAAATCGATTTTGGATCGAACTTTTGATTATTTTGGGGGATCAAAAATGATGTTTTGGTTGGTCTCTGAAAAAATGATTTGTCAAAGTCGAGTTTTAAAAGGCAACTTGCATACAAGTTTGACTAGTGACAATGAAATTTTGGTTTGCCAAAAAGTTTCCGAAATCGATTTTGGATTTTACTTTTCATTATTTTGGGGGCTTAAAATGATGTTTTTTTTGGTCTCTGAAAAAATGATTTGTCAAAGTCGAGTTTTAAAAGGCAACTTGCATACAAGTTTGACTAGTGACAATGAAATTTTGGATTGCCAAAAAGTTTCCGAAATCGAATTTGGAATTTACCTTTTATTATTTCGGGGGCTCAAAAACGATGTTTTGGTTGGTCTCTGAAAACATGATTTGTCAAAGTCGAGTTTTAAAAGGCAGCTTGCATACAAGTTTGACTAGTGACAATGAAATTTTGGTTTGCCAAAAAGTTTCCGAAATCGATTTTGGATTTTACTTTTCATTATTTTGGGGGCTTAAAATGATGTTTTTTTTGGTCTCTGAAAAAATGATTTGTCAAAGTCGAGTTTTAAAAGGCAACTTGCATACAAGTTTGACTAGTGACAATGAAATTTTGGATTGCCAAAAAGTTTCCGAAATCGAATTTGGAATTTACCTTTTATTATTTCGGGGGCTCAAAAATGATGTTTTGGTTAGTCTCTGAAAAACTGATTTGTCAAAGTCGAGTTTTAAAAGGCAACTTGCATACAAGTTTGACTAGTGACAATGAAATTTTGGTTTGCCAAAAAGTTTCCGAAATCGATTTTGGATTTTACTTTTCATTATTTTGGGGGCTTAAAATGATGTTTTTTTTGGTCTCTGAAAAAATGATTTGTCAAAGTCGAGTTTTAAAAGGCAACTTGCATACAAGTTTGACTAGTGACAATGAAATTTTGGTTTGCCAAAAAGTTTCCGAAATCGATTTTGGATTTCACTTTTCATTATTTTGGGGGCTTAAAAATGATGTTTTTTTTGGTCTCTGAAAAAATGATTTGTCAAAGTCGAGTTTTAAAAGGCAACTTGCATACAAGTTTGACTAGTGACAATGAAATTTTGGTTTGCCAAAAAGTTTCCGAAATCGATTTTGGATCGAACTTTTGATTATTTTGGGGGATCAAAAATGATGTTTTGGTTGGTCTCTGAAAAAATGATTTGTCAAAGTCGAGTTTTAAAAGGCAACTTGCATACAAGTTTGACTAGTGACAATGAAATTTTGGTTTGCCAAAAAGTTTCCGAAATCGATTTTGGATTTTACTTTTCATTATTTTGGGGGCTTAAAATGATGTTTTTTTTGGTCTCTGAAAAAATGATTTGTCAAAGTCGAGTTTTAAAAGGCAACTTGCATACAAGTTTGACTAGTGACAATGAAATTTTGGATTGCCGAAAAGTTTCCGAAATCGAATTTAAATTTTACTTTTCATTATTTTGGGGGCTTAAAAATGATGGTTTGGTTGGTCTCTGAAAAAATGATTTGTCAAAGTCGAGTTTTAAAAGGCAACTTGCATACAAGTTTGACTAGTGACAATGAAATTTTGGATTGCCAAAAAGTTTCCGAAATCGATTTTGGATTTCACTTTTCATTATTTTGGGGGCTTAAAATGATGGTTTGGTTGGTCTCTGAAAAAATGATTTGTCAAAGTCGAGTTTTAAAAGGCAACTTGCATACAAGTTTGACTAGTGACAATGAAATTTTGGATTGCCAAAAAGTTTCCGAAATCGATTTTTGATTTCACTTTTCATTATTTTGGGGGCTCAAAAATTTTGTTTTGGTTGGTCTCTGAAAAAATGATTTGTCAAAGTCGAGTTTTAAAAGGCAACTTGCATACAAGTTTGACTAGTGACAATGAAATTTTGGATTGCCAAAAAGTTTCCAAAATCGATTTTGGATTTCGCTTTTCATTATTTTGGGGGCTCAAAAATGATGTTTTGGTTGGTCTCTGAAAACATGATTTGTCACAGTCAAGTTTTAAAGGGCAACTTGCATACAAGTTTGACTAGTGACAATGAAATTTTGGTTTGCCGAAAAGTTTCCGAAATCGATTTTGGATTTTATTTTTCATTATTTTGGGGGCTTAAAAATGATGTTTTGGTTGGTCTCTGAAAAAATGATTTGTCACAGTCGAGTTTTAAAAGGCAACTTGCATACAAGTTTGACTAGTGACAATGAAATTTTGGTTTGCCAAAAAGTTTCCGAAATCGATTTTGGATTTCACTTTTCATTATTTTGGGGGCTCAAAAATTTTGTTTTGGTTGGTCTCTGAAAAAATGATTTGTCAAAGTCGAGTTTTAAAAGGCAACTTGCATACAAGTTTGACTAGTGACAATGAAATTTTGGGTTGCCAAAAAGTTTCCGAAATCGATTTTGGATTTCACTTTTCATTATTTTGGGGGCTCAAAAATGATGGTTTGGTTGGTCTCTGAAAAAATGATTTGTCAAAGTCGAGTTTTAAAAGGCAACTTGCATACAAGTTTGACTAGTTACATTGAAATTTTGGTTTGCCAAAAAGTTTCCGAAATCGATTTTGGATTTCACTTTTCATTATTTTGGGGGCTCAAAAATGATGTTTTGGTTGGTCTCTGAAAAAATGATTTGTCAAAGTCGAGTTTTAAAAGGCAACTTGCATACAAGTTTGACTAGTGACAATGAAATTTTAGTTTGCCAAAAAGTTTCAGAAATCGATTTTGTATTTCACTTTTCATTATTTTGGGGGCTTAAAAATGATGGTTTGGTTGGTCTCTCAAAAAAAGATTTGTCAAAGTCGAGTTTTAAAAGGCAACTTGCATACAAGTTTGACTAGTTACATTGAAATTTTGGTTTGCCAAAAAGTTTCCGAAATCGATTTTGGATTTCGCTTTTCATTATTTTGGGGGCTTAAAAATGATGTTTTGGTTGGTCTCTGAAAAAATGATTTGTCAAAGTCGAGTTTTGAAAGGCAACTTGCATACAAGTTTGACTAGTGACAATGAAATTTTGGTTTGCCAAAAAGTTTCCGAAATCGATTTTGGATTTTACTTTTCATTATTTTGGGGGATTAAAATGATGTTTTTTTTTTGGTCTCTGAAAAAATGATTTGTCAAAGTCGAGTTTTAAAAGGCAACTTGCATACAAGTTTGACTAGTGACAATGAAATTTTGGGTTGCCAAAAAGTTTCCGAAATCGATTTTGGATTTCACTTTTCATTATTTTGGGGGCTCAAAAATGATGGTTTGGTTGGTCTCTGAAAAAATGATTTGTCAAAGTCGAGTTTTAAAAGGCAACTTGCATACAAGTTTGACTAGTTACATTGAAATTTTGGTTTGCCAAAAAGTTTCCGAAATCGATTTTGGATTTCACTTTTCATTATTTTGGGGGCTCAAAAATGATGTTTTGGTTGGTCTCTGAAAAAATGATTTGTCAAAGTCGAGTTTTAAAAGGCAACTTGCATACAAGTTTGACTAGTGACAATGAAATTTTAGTTTGCCAAAAAGTTTCAGAAATCGATTTTGTATTTCACTTTTCATTATTTTGGGGGCTTAAAAATGATGGTTTGGTTGGTCTCTCAAAAAAAGATTTGTCAAAGTCGAGTTTTAAAAGGCAACTTGCATACAAGTTTGACTAGTTACATTGAAATTTTGGATTGCCAAAAAGTTTCCGAAATCGATTTTTGATTTCACTTTTCATTATTTTGGGGGCTCAAAAATGATGTTTTGGTTGGTCTCTGAAAAAATGATTTGTCAAAGTCGAGTTTTAAAAGGCAGCTTGCATACAAGTTTGACTAGTGACAATGAAATTTTGGTTTGCCAAAAAGTTTCCGAAATCGATTTTGGATTTCACTTTTCATTATTTTGGGGGCTCAAAAATGATGTTTTGGTTGGTCTCTGAAAAAATGATTTGTCAAAGTCGAGTTTTAAAAGGCAACTTGCATGCAAGTTTGACTAGTGACAATGAAATTTTGGTTTGCCAAAAAGTTTCCGAAATCGATTTTGGATTTTACTTTTCATTATTTTGGGGGATTAAAATGATGTTTTTTTTTTGGTCTCTGAAAAAATGATTTGTCAAAGTCGAGTTTTAAAAGGCAACTTGCATACAAGTTTGACTAGTGACAATGAAATTTTGGTTTGCCAAAAAGTTTCCGAAATCAATTTTGGATTTTACTTTTCATTATTTCGGGGGCTCAAAAACGATGTTTTGGTTGGTCTCTCAAAAAATGATTTGTCAAAGTCGAGTTTTAAAAGGCAACTTGCATACAAGTTTGACTAGTGACAATGAAATTTTGGTTTGCCAAAAAGTTTCCGAAATCGATTTTGGATTTTACTTTTCATTATTTTGGGGGATTAAAATGATGTTTTTTTTGGTCTCTGAAAAAATGATTTGTCAAAGTCGAGTTTTAAAAGGCAACTTGCATACAAGTTTGACTAGTGACAATGAAATTTTGGATTGCCAAAAAGTTTCCGAAATCGAATTTGGATTTTACTTTTCATTATTTCGGGGGCTCAAAAACGATGTTTTGGTTGGTCTCTGAAAAAATGATTTGTCAAAGTCGAGTTTTAAAAGGCAACTTGCATACAAGTTTGACTAGTGACAATGAAATTTTGGTTTGCCAAAAAGTTTCCGAAATCGATTTTGGATTTTAATTTTCATTATTTTTGGGGATTAAAATGATGTTTTTTTTGGTCTCTGAAAAAATGATTTGTCAAAGTCGAGTTTTAAAAGGCAACTTGCATACAAGTTTGACTAGTGACAATGAAATTTTGGATTGCCAAAAAGTTTCCGAAATCGAATTTGGATTTTACTTTTCATTATTTCGGGGGCTCAAAAACGATGTTTTGGTTGGTCTCTGAAAAAATGATTTGTCAAAGTCGAGTTTTAAAAGGCAACTTGCATACAAGTTTGACTAGTTACATTGAAATTTTGGTTTGCCAACAAGTTTCCGAAATCGATTTTGGATTTCACTTTTCATTATTTTGGGGGCTCAAAAATGATGTTTTGGTGGGTCTTCGAAAAAAATGATTTGTCAAAGTCGAGTTTTAGTAGGCAGCTTGCATACAAGTTTGACTAGTTACATTGAAATTTTGGTTTGCCAAAAAGTTTCCGAAATTGATTTTGGATTTCACTTTTCATTATTTTGGGGGCTTAAAAATGATGGTTTGGTTGGTCTTTGAAAAAATGATTTGTCAAAGTCGAGTTTTAAAAGGCAACTTGCATACAAGTTTGACTAGTGACAATGAAATTTTGGTTTGCCAAAAAGTTTCTGAAATCGATTTTGGATTTCACTTTTCATTATTTTGGGGGCTTAAAAATGATGTTTTGGTTGGTCTTTGAAAAAATGATTTGTCAAAGTCGAGTTTTAAAAGGCAACTTGCATACAAGTTTGACTAGTGACAATGAAATTTTAGTTTGCCAAAAAGTTTCCGAAATCGATTTTGGATTTTACTTTTCATTAATTTGGGGGCATAAAAATAATGGTTTGGTTGGTATCTGAAAAAATGATTTGTCAAAGTCGAGTTTTAAAAGGCAACTTGCATACAAGTTTGACTAGTGACAATGAAATTTTGGTTTGCCAAAAAGTTTCCGAAATCGATTTTGGATTTTACTTTTCATTATTTTGGGGGCTTAAAATGATGTTTTTATGGTCTCTGAAAAAATGATTTGTCAAAGTCGAGTTTTAAAAGGCAACTTGCATACAAGTTTGACTAGTGACAATGAAATTTTGGTTTGCCAAAAAGTTTCCGAAATCGATTTTGGATTTTACTTTTCATTATTTTGGGGGCTTAAAATGATGTTTTTTTGGTCTCTGAAAAAATGATTTGTCAAAGTCGAGTTTTAAAAGGCAACTTGCATACAAGTTTGACTAGTGACAATGAAATTTTGGTTTGCCAAAAAGTTTCCGAAATCGATTTTGGATTTCGCTTTTCATTATTTTGGGGGCTCAAAAATGATGTTTTGGTTGGTCTCTGAAAAAATGATTTGTCAAAGTCGAGTTTTAAAAGGCAACTTGCATACAAGTTTGACTAGTGACAATGAAATTTTGGTTTGCCAAAAAGTTTCCGAAATCGATTTTGGATTTCACTTTTCATTATTTTGGGGGCTTAAAAATGATGTTTTTTTTGATCTCTGAAAAAATGATTTGTCAAAGTCGAGTTTTAAAAGGCAACTTGCATACAAGTTTGACTAGTGACAATGAAATTTTGGTTTGCCAAAAAGTTTCCGAAATCGATTTTGGATCGAACTTTTGATTATTTTGGGGGATCAAAAATGATGTTTTGGTTGGTCTCTGAAAAAATGATTTGTCAAAGTCGAGTTTTAAAAGGCAACTTGCATACAAGTTTGACTAGTGACAATGAAATTTTGGTTTGCCAAAAAGTTTCCGAAATCGATTTTGGATTTTACTTTTCATTATTTTGGGGGCTTAAAATGATGTTTTTTTTGGTCTCTGAAAAAATGATTTGTCAAAGTCGAGTTTTAAAAGGCAACTTGCATACAAGTTTGACTAGTGACAATGAAATTTTGGATTGCCAAAAAGTTTCCGAAATCGAATTTGGAATTTACCTTTTATTATTTCGGGGGCTCAAAAACGATGTTTTGGTTGGTCTCTGAAAACATGATTTGTCAAAGTCGAGTTTTAAAAGGCAGCTTGCATACAAGTTTGACTAGTGACAATGAAATTTTGGTTTGCCAAAAAGTTTCCGAAATCAATTTTGGATTTCACTTTTCATTATTTTGGGGGCTCAAAAATGATGTTTTGGTTAGTCTCTGAAAAACTGATTTGTCAAAGTCGAGTTTTAAAAGGCAACTTGCATACAAGTTTGACTAGTGACAATGAAATTTTGGTTTGCCAAAAAGTTTCCGAAATCGATTTTGGATTTCACTTTTGATTATTTTGGGGGATCAAAAATGATGTTTTGGTTGGTCTCTGAAAAAATGATTTGTCAAAGTCGAGTTTTAAAAGGCAACTTGCATACAAGTTTGACTAGTGACAATGAAATTTTGGTTTGCCAAAAAGTTTCCGAAATCGAATTTGGATTTTACTTTTCATTATTTCGGGGGCTCAAAAACGATGTTTTGGTTGGTCTCTGAAAAAATGATTTGTCAAAGTCGAGTTTTAAAAGGCAACTTGCATACAAGTTTGACTAGTGACAATGAAATTTTGGTTTGCCAAAAAGTTTCCGAAATCGATTTTGGATTTTAATTTTCATTATTTTTGGGGATTAAAATGATGTTTTTTTTGGTCTCTGAAAAAATGATTTGTCAAAGTCGAGTTTTAAAAGGCAACTTGCATACAAGTTTGACTAGTGACAATGAAATTTTGGATTGCCAAAAAGTTTCCGAAATCGAATTTGGATTTTACTTTTCATTATTTCGGGGGCTCAAAAACGATGTTTTGGTTGGTCTCTGAAAAAATGATTTGTCAAAGTCGAGTTTTAAAAGGCAACTTTCATACAAGTTTGACTAGTTACATTGAAATTTTGGTTTGCCAACAAGTTTCCGAAATCGATTTTGGATTTCACTTTTCATTATTTTGGGGGCTCAAAAATGATGTTTTGGTGGGTCTTCGAAAAAAATGATTTGTCAAAGTCGAGTTTTAGTAGGCAGCTTGCATACAAGTTTGACTAGTTACATTGAAATTTTGGTTTGCCAAAAAGTTTCCGAAATTGATTTTGGATTTCACTTTTCATTATTTTGGGGGCTTAAAAATGATGGTTTGGTTGGTCTTTGAAAAAATGATTTGTCAAAGTCGAGTTTTAAAAGGCAACTTGCATACAAGTTTGACTAGTGACAATGAAATTTTGGTTTGCCAAAAAGTTTCTGAAATCGATTTTGGATTTCACTTTTCATTATTTTGGGGGCTTAAAAATGATGTTTTGGTTGGTCTTTGAAAAAATGATTTGTCAAAGTCGAGTTTTAAAAGGCAACTTGCATACAAGTTTGACTAGTGACAATGAAATTTTAGTTTGCCAAAAAGTTTCCGAAATCGATTTTGGATTTTACTTTTCATTAATTTGGGGGCATAAAAATAATGGTTTGGTTGGTATCTGAAAAAATGATTTGTCAAAGTCGAGTTTTAAAAGGCAACTTGCATACAAGTTTGACTAGTGACAATGAAATTTTGGTTTGCCAAAAAGTTTCCGAAATCGATTTTGGATTTTACTTTTCATTATTTTGGGGGCTTAAAATGATGTTTTTTTGGTCTCTGAAAAAATGATTTGTCAAAGTCGAGTTTTAAAAGGCAACTTGCATACAAGTTTGACTAGTGACAATGAAATTTTGGTTTGCCAAAAAGTTTCCGAAATCGATTTTGGATTTTACTTTTCATTATTTTGGGGGCTTAAAATGATGTTTTTTTGGTCTCTGAAAAAATGATTTGTCAAAGTCGAGTTTTAAAAGGCAACTTGCATACAAGTTTGACTAGTGACAATGAAATTTTGGTTTGCCAAAAAGTTTCCGAAATCGATTTTGGATTTCGCTTTTCATTATTTTGGGGGCTCAAAAATGATGTTTTGGTTGGTCTCTGAAAAAATGATTTGTCAAAGTCGAGTTTTAAAAGGCAACTTGCATACAAGTTTGACTAGTGACAATGAAATTTTGGTTTGCCAAAAAGTTTCCGAAATCGATTTTGGATTTCACTTTTCATTATTTTGGGGGCTTAAAAATGATGTTTTTTTTGATCTCTGAAAAAATGATTTGTCAAAGTCGAGTTTTAAAAGGCAACTTGCATACAAGTTTGACTAGTGACAATGAAATTTTGGTTTGCCAAAAAGTTTCCGAAATCGATTTTGGATCGAACTTTTGATTATTTTGGGGGATCAAAAATGATGTTTTGGTTGGTCTCTGAAAAAATGATTTGTCAAAGTCGAGTTTTAAAAGGCAACTTGCATACAAGTTTGACTAGTGACAATGAAATTTTGGTTTGCCAAAAAGTTTCCGAAATCGATTTTGGATTTTACTTTTCATTATTTTGGGGGCTTAAAATGATGTTTTTTTTGGTCTCTGAAAAAATGATTTGTCAAAGTCGAGTTTTAAAAGGCAACTTGCATACAAGTTTGACTAGTGACAATGAAATTTTGGATTGCCAAAAAGTTTCCGAAATCGAATTTGGAATTTACCTTTTATTATTTCGGGGGCTCAAAAACGATGTTTTGGTTGGTCTCTGAAAACATGATTTGTCAAAGTCGAGTTTTAAAAGGCAGCTTGCATACAAGTTTGACTAGTGACAATGAAATTTTGGTTTGCCAAAAAGTTTCCGAAATCAATTTTGGATTTCACTTTTCATTATTTTGGGGGCTCAAAAATGATGTTTTGGTTAGTCTCTGAAAAACTGATTTGTCAAAGTCGAGTTTTAAAAGGCAACTTGCATACAAGTTTGACTAGTGACAATGAAATTTTGGTTTGCCAAAAAGTTTCCGAAATCGATTTTGGATTTCACTTTTGATTATTTTGGGGGATCAAAAATGATGTTTTGGTTGGTCTCTGAAAAAATGATTTGTCAAAGTCGAGTTTTAAAAGGCAACTTGCATACAAGTTTGACTAGTGACAATGAAATTTTGGTTTGCCAAAAAGTTTCCGAAATCGATTTTGGATTTTACTTTTCATTATTTTGGGGGCTTAAAATGATGTTTTTTTTGGTCTCTGAAAAAATGATTTGTCAAAGTCGAGTTTTAAAAGGCAACTTGCATACAAGTTTGACTAGTGACAATGAAATTTTGGTTTGCCAAAAAGTTTCCGAAATCGATTTTGGATTTCACTTTTCATTATTTTGGGGGCTTAAAAATGATGTTTTTTTTGGTCTCTGAAAAAATGATTTGTCAAAGTCGAGTTTTAAAAGGCAACTTGCATACAAGTTTGACTAGTGACAATGAAATTTTGGTTTGCCAAAAAGTTTCCGAAATCGATTTTGGATCGAACTTTTGATTATTTTGGGGGATCAAAAATGATGTTTTGGTTGGTCTCTGAAAAAATGATTTGTCAAAGTCGAGTTTTAAAAGGCAACTTGCATACAAGTTTGACTAGTGACAATGAAATTTTGGTTTGCCAAAAAGTTTCCGAAATCGATTTTGGATTTTACTTTTCATTATTTTGGGGGCTTAAAATGATGTTTTTTTTGGTCTCTGAAAAAATGATTTGTCAAAGTCAAGTTTTAAAAGGCAACTTGCATACAAGTTTGACTAGTGACAATGAAATTTTGGATTGCCGAAAAGTTTCCGAAATCGAATTTAAATTTTACTTTTCATTATTTTGGGGGCTTAAAAATGATGGTTTGGTTGGTCTCTGAAAAAATGATTTGTCAAAGTCGAGTTTTAAAAGGCAACTTGCATACAAGTTTGACTAGTGACAATGAAATTTTGGATTGCCAAAAAGTTTCCGAAATCGATTTTGGATTTCACTTTTCATTATTTTGGGGGCTTAAAATGATGGTTTGGTTGGTCTCTGAAAAAATGATTTGTCAAAGTCGAGTTTTAAAAGGCAACTTGCATACAAGTTTGACTAGTGACAATGAAATTTTGGTTTGCCAAAAAGTTTCCGAAATCGATTTTGGATTTCACTTTTCATTATTTTGGGGGCTCAAAAATGATGTTTTGGTTAGTCTCTGAAAAACTGATTTGTCAAAGTCGAGTTTTAAAAGGCAACTTGCATACAATTTTGACTAGTGACAATGAAATTTTGGTTTGCCAAAAAGTTTCCGAAATCGATTTTGGATTTCACTTTTCATTATTTTGGGGGCTTAAAAATGATGTTTTGATTGGTCTCTGAAAAAATGATTTGTCAAAGTCGAGTTTTAAAAGGCAACTTGCATACAAGTTTGACTAGTGACAATGAAATTTTGGTTTGCCAAAAAGTTTCCGAAATCGATTTTGGATCGAACTTTTGATTATTTTGGGGGATCAAAAATGATGTTTTGGTTGGTCTCTGAAAAAATGATTTGTCAAAGTCGAGTTTTAAAAGGCAACTTGCATACAAGTTTGACTAGTGACAATGAAATTTTGGTTTGCCAAAAAGTTTCCGAAATCGATTTTGGATTTTACTTTTCATTATTTTGGGGGCTTAAAAATGATGTTTAGGTGGGTCTCTGAAAAAATGATTTGTCAAAGTCGAGTTTTAAAAGGCAACTTGCATACAAGTTTGACTAGTGACAATGAAATTTTGGTTTGCCAAAAAGTTTCCGAAATCGATTTTGGATTTCACTTTTCATTATTTTGGGGGCTTAAAAATGATGTTTTTTTTGGTCTCTGAAAAAATGATTTGTCAAAGTCGAGTTTTAAAAGGCAACTTGCATACAAGTTTGACTAGTGACAATGAAATTTTGGTTTGCCAAAAAGTTTCCGAAATCGATTTTGGATCGAACTTTTGATTATTTTGGGGGATCAAAAATGATGTTTTGGTTGGTCTCTGAAAAAATGATTTGTCAAAGTCGAGTTTTAAAAGGCAACTTGCATACAAGTTTGACTAGTGACAATGAAATTTTGGTTTGCCAAAAAGTTTCCGAAATCGATTTTGGATTTTACTTTTCATTATTTTGGGGGCTCAAAAATGATGTTTTGATTGGTCTCTGAAAAAATGATTTGTCAAAGTCGAGTTTTAAAAGGCAACTTGCATACAAGTTTGACTAGTGACAATGACATTTTGGTTTGCCAAAAAGTTTCCGAAATCGTCTTTGGATTTCACTTTTCATTATTTTGGGGGCTTAAATATGATGTTTTGGTTGGTCTCTGAAAAAACGATTTGTCACAGTCGAGTTTTAAAAAGCAACTTGCATACAAGTTTGACTAGTGACAATGAAATTTTGATTTGCCAAAAAGTTTCCGAAATCGATTTTGGATTTCACTTTGCATTATTTTGGGGGCTCAAAAATTATGTTTTGGTTGGTCTCTGAAAAAAAGATTTGTCAAAGTCGAGTTTTAAAAGGCAACTTGCATACAAGTTTGACTAGTGACAATAAAATTTTGGTTTGCCAAAAAGTTTCCGAAATCGATTTTGGATTTCACTTTTCATTATTTTGGGGGCTTAAAAATGATGTTTTGGTTGGTCTCTGAAAAAAAGATTTGTCAAAGTCGAGTTTTAAAAGGCAACTTGCATACAAGTTTGACTAGTGACAATGAAATTTTGATTTGCCAAAAAGTTTCCGAAATCGATTTTGGATTTCACTATTCATTATTTTGGGGGCTTAAATATGATGTTTTGGTTGGTCTCTGAAAAAACGATTTGTCAAAGTCAAGTTTTAAAAGGCAACTTGCATACAAGTTTGACTAGTTACTTTGAAATTTTGGTTTGCCAAAAAGTTACCGAAATCGATTTTGGATTTCACTTTTCATTATTTTGTGGGCTTAAAAATGATGTTTTGATTGGTCTCTGAAAAAATGATTTGTCAAAGTCGAGTTTTAAAAGGCAACTTGCATACAAGTTTGACTAGTGACAATGAAATTTTGATTTGCCAAAAAGTTTCCGAAATCGATTTTGGATTTCACTATTCATTATTTTGGGGGCTTAAATATGATGTTTTGGTTAATCTCTGAAAAAACGATTTGTCACAGTCGAGTTTTAAAAGGCAACTTGCATACAAGTTTGACTAGTGACAATGAAATTTTGGTTTGCCAAAAAGTTTCCGAAATCGATTTTGGATTTCACTTTTCATTATTTTGGGGGCTTAAAAATGATGTTTTGGTTGGTCTCTGAAAAAAAGATTTGTCAAAGTCGAGTTTTAAAAGGCAACTTGCATACAAGTTTGACTAGTGACAATAAAATTTTGGTTTGCCAAAAAGTTTCCGAAATCGATTTTGGATTTCACTTTTCATTATTTTGGGGGTTCAAAAATGATGTTTTGGTTGGTTTCTGAAAAAATGATTTGTCAAAGTCGAGTTTTAAAAGGCAACTTGCATACAAGTTTGACTAGTGACAATGAAATTTTGGTTTGCCAAAAAGTTTCCGAAATCGATTTTGGATTTCACTTTTCATTATTTTGGGGGCTTAAAAATGATGTTTTGGTTGGTCTCTGAAAAAATGATTTGTCAAAGTCGAGTTTTAAAAGGCAACTTGCATACAAGTTTGACTAGTGACAATGAAATTTTGGTTTGCCAAAAAGTTTCCGAAATCGATTTTGGATTTCACTTTTCATTATTTTGTGGGCTCAAAAATGATGTTTTGGTTGGTCTCTGAAAAAATGATTTGTCAAAGTCGAGTTTTAAAAAGCAACTTGCATACAAGTTTGACTAGTGACAATGAAATTTTGGTTTGCCAAAAAGTTTCCGAAATCGATTTTGGATTTCACTTTTCATTATTTTGGGGGCCGAAAAATGATGTTTTGGTTGGTCTCTGAAAAAATGATTTGTCAAAGTCGAGTTTTAAAAGGCAACTTGCATACAAGTTTGACTAGTGACAATGAAATTTTGGTTTGCCAAAAAGTTTCCGAAATCGATTTTGGATTTTACTTTTCATTATTTTGGGGGCTTAAAATGATGTTTTTTTTGGTCTCTGAAAAAATGATTTGTCAAAGTCGAGTTTTAAAAGGCAACTTGCATACAAGTTTGACTAGTGACAATGAAATTTTGGTTTGCCAAAAAGTTTCCGAAATCGATTTTGGATTTCACTTTTCATTATTTTGGGGGCTTAAAAATGATGTTTTTTTTGGTCTCTGAAAAAATGATTTGTCAAAGTCGAGTTTTAAAAGGCAACTTGCATACAAGTTTGACTAGTGACAATGAAATTTTGGTTTGCCAAAAAGTTTCCGAAATCGATTTTGGATCGAACTTTTGATTATTTTGGGGGATCAAAAATGATGTTTTGGTTGGTCTCTGAAAAAATGATTTGTCAAAGTCGAGTTTTAAAAGGCAACTTGCATACAAGTTTGACTAGTGACAATGAAATTTTGGTTTGCCAAAAAGTTTCCGAAATCGATTTTGGATTTTACTTTTCATTATTTTGGGGGCTTAAAATGATGTTTTTTTTGGTCTCTGAAAAAATGATTTGTCAAAGTCGAGTTTTAAAAGGCAACTTGCATACAAGTTTGACTAGTGACAATGAAATTTTGGATTGCCAAAAAGTTTCCGAAATCGAATTTAAATTTTACTTTTCATTATTTCGGGGGCTCAAAAACGATGTTTTGGTTGTTCTCTGAAAAAATGATTTGTCAAAGTCGAGTTTTAAAAGGCAGCTTGCATACAAGTTTGACTAGTGACAATGAAATTTTGGTTTGCCAAAAAGTTTCCGAAATCGATTTTGGATTTCACTTTTCATTATTTTGGGGGCTCAAAAATGATGTTTTGGTTAGTCTCTGAAAAACTGATTTGTCAAAGTCGAGTTTTAAAAGGCAACTTGCATACAAGTTTGACTAGTGACAATGAAATTTTGGTTTGCCAAAAAGTTTCCGAAATCGATTTTGGATTTCACTTTTCATTATTTTGGGGGCTTAAAAATGATGTTTTGATTGGTCTCTGAAAAAATGATTTGTCAAAGTCGAGTTTTAAAAGGCAACTTGCATACAAGTTTGACTAGTGACAATGAAATTTTGGTTTGCCAAAAAGTTTCCGAAATCGATTTTGGATTTCACTTTTCATTATTTTGGGGGCTTAAAAATGATGTTTTTTTTGGTCTCTGAAAAAATGATTTGTCAAAGTCGAGTTTTAAAAGGCAACTTGCATACAAGTTTGACTAGTGACAATGAAGTTTTGGTTTGCCAAAAAGTTTCCGAAATCGATTTTGGATCGAACTTTTCATTATTTTGGGGGCTCAAAAATGATGTTTTGGTTGGTCTCTGAAACAATGATTTGTCAAAGTCGAGTTTTAAAGGGCAACTTGCATCCAAGTTTGACTAGTGACAATGAAGTTTTGGTTTGCCAAAAAGTTTCCGAAATCGATTTTGGATCGAACTTTTGATTATTTTGGGGGATCAAAAATGATGTTTTGGTTGGTCTCTGAAAAAATGATTTGTCAAAGTCGAGTTTTAAAAGGCAACTTGCATACAAGTTTGACTAGTGACAAAGAAATTTTGGTTTGCCAAAAAGTTTCCGAAATCGGTTTTGGATTTTACTTTTCATTATTTTGGGGGCTTAAAATGATGTTTTTTTTGGTCTCTGAAAAAATGATTTGTCAAAGTCGAGTTTTAAAAGGCAACTTGCATACAAGTTTGACTAGTGACAATGAAATTTTGGTTTGCCAAAAAGTTTCCGAAATCGTCTTTGGATTTCACTTTTCATTATTTTGGGGGCTTAAATATGATGTTTTGGTTGGTCTCTGAAAAAACGATTTGTCACAGTCGAGTTTTAAAAGGCAACTTGCATACAAGTTTGACTAGTGACAATGAAATTTTGATTTGCCAAAAAGTTTCCGAAATCGATTTTGGATTTCACTTTTCATTATTTTGGGGGCTCAAAAATGATGTTTTGGTTGGTCTCTGAAAAAAAGATTTGTCAAAGTCGAGTTTTAAAAGGCAACTTGCATACAAGTTTGACTAGTGACAATAAAATTTTGGTTTGCCAAAAAGTTTCCGAAATCGATTTTGGATTTCACTTTTCATTATTTTGGGGGCTCAAAAATGATGTTTTGGTTGGTTTCTGAAAAAAAGATTTGTCAAAGTCGAGTTTTAAAAGGCAACTTGCATACAAGTTTGACTAGTGACAATGAAATTTTGGTTTGCCAAAAAGTTTCCGAAATCGATTTTGGATTTCACTTTTCATTATTTTGGGGGCTTAAAAATGATGTTTTGGTTGGTCTCTGAAAAAATGATTTGTCAAAGTCGAGTTTTAAAAGGCAACTTGCATACAAGTTTGACTAGTGACAATAAAATTTTGGTTTGCCAAAAAGTTTCCGAAATCGATTTTGGATCGAACTTTTCATTATTTTGGGGGCTCGAAAATGATGTTTTGGTTGGTCTCTGAAAAAATGATTTGTCAAAGTCGAGTTTTAAAAGGCAACTTGCATACAAGTTTGACTAGTGACAATGAAATTTTGGTTTGCCAAAAAGTTTCCGAAATCGATTTTGGATTTCACTTTTCATTATTTTGGGGGCTTAAAATGATGTTTTGGTTGGTCTCTGAAAAAATGATTTGTCAAAGTCGAGTTTTAAAAGGCAACTTGCATACAAGTTTGACTAGTGACAATGAAATTTTGGTTTGCCAAAAAGTTTCCGAAATCGATTTTGGATTTTACTTTTCATTATTTTGGGGGCTTAAAATGATGTTTTTTTTGGTCTCTGAAAAAATGATTTGTCAAAGTCGAGTTTTAAAAGGCAACTTGCATACAAGTTTGACTAGTTACATAGAAATTTTGGTTTGCCAAAAAGTTTCCGAAATCGATTTTGGATTTCACTTTTCATTATTTTGGGGGCTTAAAAATGATGTTTTGGTTGGTCTCTGAAAAAATGATTTGTCAAAGTCGAGTTTTAAAAGGCAACTTGCATACAAGTTTGACTAGTGACAATGAAATTTTGGTTTGCCAAAAAGTTTCCAAAATCGATTTTGGATTTTACTTTTCATTATTTTGGGGGCTCCAAAATGATGTTTTGGTTGGTCTCTGAAAAAATGATTTGTCAAAGTCGAGTTTTAAAAGGCAACTTGCATACAAGTTTGACTAGTGACAATGAAATTTTGGTTTGCCAAAAAGTTTCCGAAATCGATTTTGGATTTCACTTTTCATTATTTTGGGGGCTTAAAAATGATGTTTTGGTTGGTCTCTGAAAAAATGATTTGTCAAAGTCGAGTTTTAAAAGGCAACTTGCATACAAGTTTGACTAGTGATAATGAAATTTTGGTTTGCCAAAAAGTTTCCGAA
The DNA here is from genome assembly GCF_943734725.1 of Anopheles marshallii. Classification (NCBI taxonomy): domain Eukaryota; kingdom Metazoa; phylum Arthropoda; class Insecta; order Diptera; family Culicidae; genus Anopheles; species Anopheles marshallii. The sequence goes on along the minus strand of NW_026525876.1, from coordinate 132,836 downwards.
ATCGATTTTGGATTTCACTTTTCATTATTTTGGGGGCTCAAAAATGATGTTTTGGTTGGTCTCTGAAAAAATGATTTGTCAAAGTCGAGTTTTAAAAGGCAACTTGCATACAAGTTTGACTAGTGACAATGAAATTTTGGTTTGCCAAAAAGTTTCCGAAATCGTTTTTGGATTTCACTTTTCATTATTTTGGGGGCCGAAAAATGATGTTTTGGTTGGTCTCTGAAAAAATGATTTGTCAAAGTCGAGTTTTAAAAGGCAACTTGCATACAAGTTTGACTAGTGACAATGAAATTTTGGTTTGCCAAAAAGTTTCCGAAATCGATTTTGGATTTTACTTTTCATTATTTTGGGGGCTTAAAATGATGTTTTTTTTGGTCTCTGAAAAAATGATTTGTCAAAGTCGAGTTTTAAAAGGCAACTTGCATACAAGTTTGACTAGTGACAATGAAACTTTGGTTTGCCAAAAAGTTTCCGAAATCGATTTTGGATTTCACTTTTCATTATTTTGGGCGCTTAAAAATGATGGTTTGGTTGGTCTCTGAAAAAATGATTTGTCAAAGTCGAGTTTTAAAAGGCAACTTGCATACAAGTTTGACTAGTGACAATGAAATTTTGGTTTGCCAAAAAGTTTCCGAAATTGATTTTGGATCGAACTTTTCATTATTTTGGGGGCTTAAATATGATGTTTTTTTTGGTCTCTGAAAAAATGATTTGTCAAAGTCGAGTTTTAAAAGGCAACTTGCATACAAGTTTGACTATTGACAATGAAATTTTGGTTTGCCAAAAAGTTTCCGAAATCGATTTTGGATCGAACTTTTCATTATTTTGGGGGCTTAAAATGATGTTTTTTTTGGTCTCTGAAAAAATGATTTGTCAAAGTCGAGTTTTAAAAGGCAACTTGCATACAAGTTTGACTAGTGACAATGAAATTTTGGATTGCCAAAAAGTTTCCGAAATCGAATTTAAATTTTACTTTTCATTTTTTCGGGGGCTCAAAAACGATGTTTTGGTTGGTCTCTGAAAAAATGATTTGTCAAAGTCGAGTTTTAAAAGGCAGCTTGCATACAAGTTTGACTAGTGACAATGAAATTTTGGTTTGCCAAAAAGTTTCCGAAATCGATTTTGGATTTCACTTTTCATTATTTTGGGGGCTCAAAAATGATGTTTTGGTTAGTCTCTGAAAAACTGATTTGTCAAAGTCGAGTTTTAAAAGGCAACTTGCATACAAGTTTGACTAGTGACAATGAAATTTTGGTTTGCCAAAAAGTTTCCGAAATCGATTTTGGATTTCACTTTTCATTATTTTGGGGGCTTAAAAATGATGTTTTTTTTGGTCTCTGAAAAAATGATTTGTCAAAGTCGAGTTTTAAAAGGCAACTTGCATACAAGTTTGACTAGTGACAATGAAATTTTGGTTTGCCAAAAAGTTTCCGAAATCGATTTTGGATCGAACTTTTGATTATTTTGGGGGATCAAAAATGATGTTTTGGTTGGTCTCTGAAAAAATGATTTGTCAAAGTCGAGTTTTAAAAGGCAACTTGCATACAAGTTTGACTAGTGACAATGAAATTTTGGTTTGCCAAAAAGTTTCCGAAATCGATTTTGGATTTTACTTTTCATTATTTTGGGGGCTTAAAATGATGTTTTTTTAGGTCTCTGAAAAAATGATTTGTCAAAGTCGAGTTTTAAAAGGCAACTTGCATACAAGTTTGACTAGTGACAATGAAATTTTGGTTTGCCAAAAAGTTTCCGAAATCGATTTTGGATTTCACTTTTCATTATTTTGGGGGCTTAAATATGATGTTTTGGTTGGTCTCTGAAAAAACGATTTGTCAAAGTCGAGTTTTAAAAGGCAACTTGCATACAAGTTTGACTAGTGACAATGAAATTTTGATTTGCCAAAAAGTTTCCGAAATCGATTTTGGATTTCACTTTTCATTATTTTGGGGGCTCAAAAATGATGTTTTGGTTGGTCTCTGAAAAAAAGATTTGTCAAAGTCGAGTTTTAAAAGGCAACTTGCATACAAGTTTGACTAGTGACAATAAAATTTTGGTTTGCCAAAAAGTTTCCGAAATCGATTTTGGATTTCACTTTTCATTATTTTGGGGGCTCAAAAATGATGTTTTGGTTGGTCTCTGAAAAAATGATTTGTCAAAGTCGAGTTTTAAAAGGCAACTTGCATACAAGTTTGACTAGTGACAATGAAATTTTGGTTTGCCAAAAAGTTTCCGAAATCGATTTTGGATTTCACTTTTCATTATTTTGGGGGCTTAAAAATGATGTTTTGGTTGGTCTCTGAAAAAATGATTTGTCAAAGTCGAGTTTTAAAAGGCAACTTGCATACAAGTTTGACTAGTGACAATGAAATTTTGGTTTGCCAAAAAGTTTCCGAAATCGATTTTGGATTTCACTTTTCATTATTTTGGGGGCTTAAAAATGATGTTTTTTTTGGTCTCTGAAAAAATGATTTGTCAAAGTCGAGTTTTAAAAGGCAACTTGCATACAAGTTTGACTAGTGAAAATGAAATTTTGGTTTGCCAAAAAGTTTCCGAAATCGATTTTGGATCGAACTTTTGATTATTTTGGGGGATCAAAAATGATGTTTTGGTTGGTCTCTGAAAAAATGATTTGTCAAAGTCGAGTTTTAAAATGCAACTTGCATACAAGTTTGACTAGTGACAATGAAATTTTGGTTTGCCAAAAAGTTTCCGAAATCGATTTTGAAATGCACTTATCATTATTTTGGGGGCTTAAAAATTATGTTTTGGTTGAACTCTGAAAAAATGATTTGTCAAAGTCGAGTTTTAAAAGGCAACTTGCATACAAGTTTGACTAGTGACAATGAAATTTTGGATTGCCAAAAAGTTTCCGAAATCGAATTTGGATTTTACTTTTCATTATTTTGGGGGCTCAAAAACGATGTTTTGGTTGGTCTTTAAAAAAATGATTTGTCAAAGTCAAGTTTTAAAAGGCAACTTGCATACAAGTTTGACTAGTTACTTTGAAATTTTGGTTTGCCAAAAAGTTACCGAAATCGATTTTGGATTTCACTTTTCATTATTTTGTGGGCTTAAAAATGATGTTTTGATTGGTCTCTGAAAAAATGATTTGTCAAAGTCGAGTTTTAAAAGGCAACTTGCATACAAGTTTGACTAGTGACAATGAAATTTTGATTTGCCAAAAAGTTTCCGAAATCGATTTTGGATTTCACTTTTCATTATTTTGGGATATTAAAAATGATGTTTTGGTTGGTCTCTGAAAAAAAGATTTGTCAAAGTCGAGTTTTAAAAGGCAACTTGCATACAAGTTTGACTAGTGACAATGAAATTTTGGATTGCCAAAAAGTTTCCGAAATCGAATTTGGATTTTACTTTTCATTATTTTGGGGGCTCAAAAACGATGTTTTGGTTGGTCTTTAAAAAAATGATTTGTCAAAGTCAAGTTTTAAAAGGCAACTTGCATACAAGTTTGACTAGTTACTTTGAAATTTTGGTTTGCCAAAAAGTTACCGAAATCGATTTTGGATTTCACTTTTCATTATTTTGTGGGCTTAAAAATGATGTTTTGGTTGGTCTCTGAAAAAACGATTTGTCACAGTCGAGTTTTAAAAGGCAACTTGCATACAAGTTTGACTAGTGACAATGAAATTTTGGTTTGCCAAAAAGTTCCCGAAATCGATTTTGGATTTCACTTTTCATTATTTTGGGATATTAAAAATGATGTTTTGGTTGGTCTCTGAAAAAAAGATTTGTCAAAGTCGAGTTTTAAAAGGCAACTTGCATACAAGTTTGACTAGTGACAATAAAATTTTGGTTTGCCAAAAAGTTTCCGAAATCGATTTTGGATTTCACTTTTCATTATTTTGGGGGCTTAAAAATGATGTTTTGGTTGGTCTCTGAAAAAATGATTTGTCAAAGTCGAGTTTTAAAAGGCAACTTGCATACAAGTTTGACTAGTGACAATGAAATTTTGGTTTGCCAAAAAGTTTCCGAAATCGATTTTGGATTTCACTTTTCATTATTTTGGGGGCTTAAAAATGATGTTTTGGTTGGTCTCTGAAAAAATGATTTGTCAAAGTCGAGTTTTAAAAGGCAACTTGCATACAAGTTTGACTAGTGACAATGAAATTTTGGTTTGCCAAAAAGTTTCCGAAATCGATTTTGGATTTCACTTTTCATTATTTTGGGGGCTCAAAAATGATGTTTTGGTTGGTCTCTGATAAAATGATTTGTCAAAGTCGAGTTTTAAAAGGCAACTTACATACAAGTTTGACTAGTGACAATGAAATTTTGGTTTGCCAAAAAGTTTCCGAAATCGATTTTGGATTTCACTTTTCATTATTTTGGGGGCCGAAAAATGATGTTTTGGTTGGTCTCTGAAAAAATGATTTGTCAAAGTCGAGTTTTAAAAGGCAACTTGCATACAAGTTTGACTAGTGACAATGAAATTTTGGTTTGCCAAAAAGTTTCCGAAATCGATTTTGGATTTTACTTTTCATTATTTTGGGGGCTTAAAATGATGTTTTTTTTGGTCTCTGAAAAAATGATTTGTCAAAGTCGAGTTTTAAAAGGCAACTTGCATACAAGTTTGACTAGTGACAATGAAATTTTGGTTTGCCAAAAAGTTTCCGAAATCGATTTTGGATTTCACTTTTCATTATTTTGGGGGCTTAAAAATGATGTTTTGATTGGTCTCTGAAAAAATGATTTGTCAAAGTCTAGTTTAAAAAGGCAACTTGCATACAAGTTTGACTAGTGACAATGAAATTTTGGATTGCCAAAAAGTTTCCGAAATCGATTTTGGATTTCACTTTTCATTATTTTGGGGGCTTAAAAATGATGTTTTTTTGGTCTCTGAAAAAATGATTTGTCAAAGTCGAGTTTTAAAAGGCAACTTGCATACAAGTTTGACTAGTGACAATGAAATTTTGGTTTGCCAAAAAGTTTCCGAAATCGATTTTGGATTTCACTTTTCATTATTTTGGGGGCTTAAAAACGATGTTTTGGTTGGTCTCTGATAAAATGATTTGTCAAAGTCGAGTTTTAAAAGGCAACTTGCATACAAGTTTGACTAGTGACAATGAAATTTTGGATTGCCAAAAAGTTTCCGAAATCGATTTTGGATTTCACTTTTCATTATTTTGGGGGCTTAAAAATGATGTTTTTTTGGTCTCTGAAAAAATGATTTCTCAAAGTCGAGTTTTAATAGGCAGCTTGCATACAAGTTTGACTAGTTGCAATGAAATTTTGGTTTGCCAAAAAGTTTCCGAAATCGATTTTGGATTTCACTTTTCATTATTTTGGGGGCTTAAAAACGATGTTTTGGTTGGTCTCTGATAAAATGATTTGTCAAAGTCGAGTTTTAAAAGGCAACTTGCATACAAGTTTGACTAGTGACAATGAAATTTTGGTTTGCCAAAAAGTTTCCGAAATCGATTTTGGATTTCACTTTTCATTATTTTGGGGGCCGAAAAATGATGTTTTGGTTGGTCTCTGAAAAAATGATTTGTCAAAGTCTAGTTTAAAAAGGCAACTTGCATACAAGTTTGACTAGTGACAATGAAATTTTGGTTTGACAAAAAGTTTCCGAAATCGATTTTGGATTTCACTTTTCATTATTTTGGGGGCTTAAAAATGATGTTTTTTTGGTCTCTGAAAAAATGATTTGTCAAAGTCGAGTTTTAAAAGGCAACTTGCATACAAGTTTGACTAGTGACAATGAAATTTTGGTTTGCCAAAAAGTTTCCGAAATCGATTTTGGATTTCACTTTTCATTATTTTGGGGGCTTAAAAATGATGTTTTTTTTGGTCTCTGAAAAAATGATTTGTCAAAGTCGAGTTTTAAAAGGCAACTTGCATACAAGTTTGACTAGTGAAAATGAAATTTTGGTTTGCCAAAAAGTTTCCGAAATCGATTTTGGATCGAACTTTTGATTATTTTGGGGGATCAAAAATGATGTTTTGGTTGGTCTCTGAAAAAATGATTTGTCAAAGTCGAGTTTTAAAATGCAACTTGCATACAAGTTTGACTAGTGACAATGAAATTTTGGTTTGCCAAAAAGTTTCCGAAATCGATTTTGAAATGCACTTATCATTATTTTGGGGGCTTAAAAATTATGTTTTGGTTGAACTCTGAAAAAATGATTTGTCAAAGTCGAGTTTTAAAAGGCAACTTGCATACAAGTTTGACTAGTGACAATGAAATTTTGGATTGCCAAAAAGTTTCCGAAATCGAATTTGGATTTTACTTTTCATTATTTTGGGGGCTCAAAAACGATGTTTTGGTTGGTCTTTAAAAAAATGATTTGTCAAAGTCAAGTTTTAAAAGGCAACTTGCATACAAGTTTGACTAGTTACTTTGAAATTTTGGTTTGCCAAAAAGTTACCGAAATCGATTTTGGATTTCACTTTTCATTATTTTGTGGGCTTAAAAATGATGTTTTGATTGGTCTCTGAAAAAATGATTTGTCAAAGTCGAGTTTTAAAAGGCAACTTGCATACAAGTTTGACTAGTGACAATGAAATTTTGATTTGCCAAAAAGTTTCCGAAATCGATTTTGGATTTCACTTTTCATTATTTTGGGATATTAAAAATGATGTTTTGGTTGGTCTCTGAAAAAAAGATTTGTCAAAGTCGAGTTTTAAAAGGCAACTTGCATACAAGTTTGACTAGTGACAATGAAATTTTGGATTGCCAAAAAGTTTCCGAAATCGAATTTGGATTTTACTTTTCATTATTTTGGGGGCTCAAAAACGATGTTTTGGTTGGTCTTTAAAAAAATGATTTGTCAAAGTCAAGTTTTAAAAGGCAACTTGCATACAAGTTTGACTAGTTACTTTGAAATTTTGGTTTGCCAAAAAGTTACCGAAATCGATTTTGGATTTCACTTTTCATTATTTTGTGGGCTTAAAAATGATGTTTTGGTTGGTCTCTGAAAAAACGATTTGTCACAGTCGAGTTTTAAAAGGCAACTTGCATACAAGTTTGACTAGTGACAATGAAATTTTGGTTTGCCAAAAAGTTCCCGAAATCGATTTTGGATTTCACTTTTCATTATTTTGGGATATTAAAAATGATGTTTTGGTTGGTCTCTGAAAAAAAGATTTGTCAAAGTCGAGTTTTAAAAGGCAACTTGCATACAAGTTTGACTAGTGACAATAAAATTTTGGTTTGCCAAAAAGTTTCCGAAATCGATTTTGGATTTCACTTTTCATTATTTTGGGGGCTTAAAAATGATGTTTTGGTTGGTCTCTGAAAAAATGATTTGTCAAAGTCGAGTTTTAAAAGGCAACTTGCATACAAGTTTGACTAGTGACAATGAAATTTTGGTTTGCCAAAAAGTTTCCGAAATCGATTTTGGATTTCACTTTTCATTATTTTGGGGGCTTAAAAATGATGTTTTGGTTGGTCTCTGAAAAAATGATTTGTCAAAGTCGAGTTTTAAAAGGCAACTTGCATACAAGTTTGACTAGTGACAATGAAATTTTGGTTTGCCAAAAAGTTTCCGAAATCGATTTTGGATTTCACTTTTCATTATTTTGGGGGCTCAAAAATGATGTTTTGGTTGGTCTCTGATAAAATGATTTGTCAAAGTCGAGTTTTAAAAGGCAACTTACATACAAGTTTGACTAGTGACAATGAAATTTTGGTTTGCCAAAAAGTTTCCGAAATCGATTTTGGATTTCACTTTTCATTATTTTGGGGGCCGAAAAATGATGTTTTGGTTGGTCTCTGAAAAAATGATTTGTCAAAGTCGAGTTTTAAAAGGCAACTTGCATACAAGTTTGACTAGTGACAATGAAATTTTGGTTTGCCAAAAAGTTTCCGAAATCGATTTTGGATTTTACTTTTCATTATTTTGGGGGCTTAAAATGATGTTTTTTTTGGTCTCTGAAAAAATGATTTGTCAAAGTCGAGTTTTAAAAGGCAACTTGCATACAAGTTTGACTAGTGACAATGAAATTTTGGTTTGCCAAAAAGTTTCCGAAATCGATTTTGGATTTCACTTTTCATTATTTTGGGGGCTTAAAAATGATGTTTTGATTGGTCTCTGAAAAAATGATTTGTCAAAGTCGAGTTTTAAAAGGCAACTTGCATACAAGTTTGACTAGTTACTTTGAAATTTTGGTTTGCCAAAAAGTTTCCGAAATCGATTTTGGATTTCACTTTTCATTATTTTGGGGGCTTAAAAACGATGTTTTGGTTGGTCTCTGATAAAATGATTTGTCAAAGTCGAGTTTTAAAAGGCAACTTGCATACAAGTTTGACTAGTGACAATGAAATTTTGGTTTGCCAAAAAGTTTCCGAAATCGATTTTGGATTTCACTTTTCATTATTTTGGGGGCCGAAAAATGATGTTTTGGTTGGTCTCTGAAAAAATGATTTGTCAAAGTCTAGTTTAAAAAGGCAACTTGCATACAAGTTTGACTAGTGACAATGAAATTTTGGTTTGACAAAAAGTTTCCGAAATCGATTTTGGATTTCACTTTTCATTATTTTGGGGGCTTAAAAATGATGTTTTGATTGGTCTCTGAAAAAATGATTTGTCAAAGTCTAGTTTTAAAAGGCAACTTGCATACAAGTTTGACTAGTTACTTTGAAATTTTGGTTTGCCAAAAAGTTTCCGAAATCGATTTTGGATTTCACTTTTCATTATTTTGGGGGCTTAAAAACGATGTTTTGGTTGGTCTCTGATAAAATGATTTGTCAAAGTCGAGTTTTAAAAGGCAACTTGCATACAAGTTTGACTAGTTACTTTGAAATTTTGGTTTGCCAAAAAGTTTCCGAAATCGATTTTGGATTTCACTTTTCATTATTTTGGGGGCCGAAAAATGATGTTTTGGTTGGTCTCTGAAAAAATGATTTGTCAAAGTCTAGTTTAAAAAGGCAACTTGCATACAAGTTTGACTAGTGACAATGAAATTTTGGTTTGACAAAAAGTTTCCGAAATCGATTTTGGATTTCACTTTTCATTATTTTGGGGGCTCAAAAATGATGTTTTGGTTGGTCTCTGATAAAATGATTTGTCAAAGTCGAGTTTTAAAAGGCAACTTACATACAAGTTTGACTAGTGACAATGAAATTTTGGTTTGCCAAAAAGTTTCCGAAATCGATTTTGGATTTCACTTTTCATTATTTTGGGGGCTTAAAAATGATGTTTTTTTTGGTCTCTGAAAAAATGATTTGTCAAAGTCTAGTTTAAAAAGGCAACTTGCATACAAGTTTGACTAGTGACAATGAAATTTTGGTTTGACAAAAAGTTTCCGAAATCGATTTTGGATTTCACTTTTCATTATTTTGGGGGCTCAAAAATGATGTTTTGGTTGGTCTCTGATAAAATGATTTGTCAAAGTCGAGTTTTAAAAGGCAACTTACATACAAGTTTGACTAGTGACAATGAAATTTTGGTTTGCCAAAAAGTTTCCGAAATCGATTTTGGATTTCACTTTTCATTATTTTGGGGGCCGAAAAATGATGTTTTGGTTGGTCTCTGAAAAAATGATTTGTCAAAGTCGAGTTTTAAAAGGCAACTTGCATACAAGTTTGACTAGTGACAATGAAATTTTGGTTTGCCAAAAAGTTTCCGAAATCGATTTTGGATTTTACTTTTCATTATTTTGTGGGCTTAAAATGATGTTTTTTTTGGTCTCTGAAAAAATGATTTGTCAAAGTCGAGTTTTAAAAGGCAACTTGCATACAAGTTTGACTAGTGACAATGAAATTTTGGTTTGCCAAAAAGTTTCCGAAATCGATTTTGGATTTCACTTTTCATTATTTTGGGGGCTTAAAAATGATGTTTTGATTGGTCTCTGAAAAAATGATTTGTCAAAGTCGAGTTTTAAAAGGCAACTTGCATACAAGTTTGACTAGTTACTTTGAAATTTTGGTTTGCCAAAAAGTTTCCGAAATCGATTTTGGATTTCAATTTTCATTATTTTGGGGGCTCAAAAATGATGTTTTGGTTGGTCTCTGAAAAAATGATTTGTCAAAGTCGAGTTTTAAAAGGCAACTTGCATACAAGTTTGACTAGTGACAATGAAATTTTGGTTTGCCAAAAAGTTTCCGAAATCGATTTTGGATTTCACTTTTCATTATTTTGGGGGCTTAAAAACGATGTTTTGGTTGGTCTCTGATAAAATGATTTGTCAAAGTCGAGTTTTAAAAGGCAACTTGCATACAAGTTTGACTAGTTACTTTGAAATTTTTGTTTGCCAAAAAGTTTCCGAAATCGATTTTGGATTTCACTTTTCATTATTTTGGGGGCCGAAAAATGATGTTTTGGTTGGTCTCTGAAAAAATGATTTGTCAAAGTCTAGTTTAAAAAGGCAACTTGCATACAAGTTTGACTAGTGACAATGAAATTTTGGTTTGACAAAAAGTTTCCGAAATCGATTTTGGATTTCACTTTTCATTATTTTGGGGGCCGAAAAATGATGTTTTGGTTGGTCTCTGAAAAAATGATTTGTCAAAGTCGAGTTTTAAAAGGCAACTTGCATACAAGTTTGACTAGTTACTTTGAAATTTTGGTTTGCCAAAAAGTTTCCGAAATCGATTTTGGATTTCACTTTTCATTATTTTGGGGGCTTAAAAATGATGTTTTTTTTGGTCTCTGAAAAAATGATTTGTCAAAGTCTAGTTTAAAAAGGCAACTTGCATACAAGTTTGACTAGTGACAATGAAATTTTGGTTTGACAAAAAGTTTCCGAAATCGATTTTGGATTTCACTTTTCATTATTTTGGGGGCTCAAAAATGATGTTTTGGTTGGTCTCTGATAAAATGATTTGTCAAAGTCGAGTTTTAAAAGGCAACTTACATACAAGTTTGACTAGTGACAATGAAATTTTGGTTTGCCAAAAAGTTTCCGAAATCGATTTTGGATTTCACTTTTCATTATTTTGGGGGCCGAAAAATGATGTTTTGGTTGGTCTCTGAAAAAATGATTTGTCAAAGTCGAGTTTTAAAAGGCAACTTGCATACAAGTTTGACTAGTGACAATGAAATTTTGGTTTGCCAAAAAGTTTCCGAAATCGATTTTGGATTTTACTTTTCATTATTTTGGGGGCTTAAAATGATGTTTTTTTTGGTCTCTGAAAAAATGATTTGTCAAAGTCGAGTTTTAAAAGGCAACTTGCATACAAGTTTGACTAGTGACAATGAAATTTTGGTTTGCCAAAAAGTTTCCGAAATCGATTTTGGATTTCACTTTTCATTATTTTGGGGGCTCAAAAATGATGTTTTGATTGGTCTCTGAAAAAATGATTTGTCAAAGTCGAGTTTTAAAAGGCAACTTGCATACAAGTTTGACTAGTTACTTTGAAATTTTGGTTTGCCAAAAAGTTTCCGAAATCGATTTTGGATTTCAATTTTCATTATTTTGGGGGCTCAAAAATGATGTTTTGGTTGGTCTCTGAAAAAATGATTTGTCAAAGTCGAGTTTTAAAAGGCAACTTGCATACAAGTTTGACTAGTGACAATGAAATTTTGGTTTGCCAAAAAGTTTCCGAAATCGATTTTGGATTTCACTTTTCATTATTTTGGGGGCTTAAAAACGATGTTTTGGTTGGTCTCTGATAAAATGATTTGTCAAAGTCGAGTTTTAAAAGGCAACTTGCATACAAGTTTGACTAGTTACTTTGAAATTTTGGTTTGCCAAAAAGTTTCCGAAATCGATTTTGGATTTCACTTTTCATTATTTTGGGGGCCGAAAAATGATGTTTTGGTTGGTCTCTGAAAAAATGATTTGTCAAAGTCTAGTTTAAAAAGGCAACTTGCATACAAGTTTGACTAGTGACAATGAAATTTTGGTTTGACAAAAAGTTTCCGAAATCGATTTTGGATTTCACTTTTCATTATTTTGGGGGCTCAAAAATGATGTTTTGGTTGGTCTCTGATAAAATGATTTGTCAAAGTCGAGTTTTAAAAGGCAACTTGCATACAAGTTTGACTAGTGACAATGAAATTTTGGTTTGCCAAAAAGTTTCCGAAATCGATTTTGGATTTCACTTTTCATTATTTTGGGGGCCGAAAAATGATGTTTTGGTTGGTCTCTGAAAAAATGATTTGTCAAAGTCGAGTTTTAAAAGGCAACTTGCATACAAGTTTGACTAGTGACAATGAAATTTTGGTTTGCCAAAAAGTTTCCGAAATCGATTTTGGATTTTACTTTTCATTATTTTGGGGGCTTAAAATGATGTTTTTTTTGGTCTCTGAAAAAATGATTTGTCAAAGTCGAGTTTTAAAAGGCAACTTGCATACAAGTTTGACTAGTGACAATGAAATTTTGGTTTGCCAAAAAGTTTCCGAAATTGATTTTGGATTTTACTTTTCATTATTTTGGGGGCTTAAAATGATGTTTTTTTTGGTCTCTGAAAAAATGATTTGTCAAAGTCGAGTTTTAAAAGGCAACTTGCATACAAGTGTGACTAGTGACAATGAAATTTTGGTTTGCCAAAAAGTTTCCGAAATCGATTTTGGATTTCACTTTTCATTATTTTGGGGGCTTAAAAATGATGTATTGGTTGGTCTCTGAAAAAATGATTTGTCAAAGTCGAGTTTTAAAAGGCAACTTGCATACAAGTTTGACTAGTGACAATGAAATTTTGGTTTGCCAAAAAGTTTCCGAAATCGATTTTGGATTTCACTTTTCATTATTTTGGGGGCTTAAAAATGATGTTTTGGTTGGTCTCTGAAAAAATGATTTGTCAAAGTCGAGTTTTAAAAGGCAACTTGCATACAAGTTTGACTAGTGACAATGAAATTTTGGTTTGCCAAAAAGTTTCCGAAATCGATTTTGGATTTCACTTTTCATTATTTTGGGGGCTCAAAAATGATGTTTTGGTTGGTCTCTGATAAAATGATTTGTCAAAGTCGAGTTTTAAAAGGCAACTTGCATACAAGTTTGACTAGTGACAATGAAATTTTGGTTTGCCAAAAAGTTTCCGAAATCGATTTTGGATTTCACTTTTCATTATTTTGGGGGCCGAAAAATGATGTTTTGGTTGGTCTCTGAAAAAATGATTTGTCAAAGTCGAGTTTTAAAAGGCAACTTGCATACAAGTTTGACTAGTGACAATGAAATTTTGGTTTGCCAAAAAGTTTCCGAAATCGATTTTGGATCGAACTTTTCATTATTTTGGGGGCTCAAAAATGATGTTTTGGTTGGTCTCTGAAAAAATGATTTGTCAAAGTCGAGTTTTGAAAGGCAACTTGCATACAAGTTTGACTAGTTACTTTGAAATTTTGGTTTGCCAAAAAGTTTCCGAAATCGATTTTGGATTTCAATTTTCATTATTTTGGGGGCTCAAAAATGATGTTTTGGTTGGTCTCTGAAAAAATGATTTGTCAAAGTCGAATTTTAAAAGGCAACTTGCATACAAGTTTGACTAGTGACAATGAAATTTTGGTTTGCCAAAAAGTTTCCGAAATCGATTTTGGATTTCACTTTTCATTATTTTGGGAGCTTAAAATGATGTTTTTTTTGGTCTCTGAAAAAATGATTTGTCAAAGTCGAGTTTTAAAAGGCAACTTGCATACAAGTTTGACTAGTGACAATGAAATTTTGGTTTGCCAAAAAGTTTCCGAAATCGATTTTGGATTTCACTTTTCATTATTTTGGGAGCTTAAAAATGATGTTTTGGTTGGTCTCTGAAAAAATGATTTGTCAAAGTCGAGTTTTAAAAGGCAACTTGCATACAAGTTTGACTAGTGACAATGAAATTTTGGTTTGCCAAAAAGTTTCCGAAATCGATTTTGGATTTCACTTTTCATTATTTTGGGGGCTCAAAAATGATGTTTTGGTTGGTCTCTGAAAAAATGATTTGTCAAAGTCGAATTTTAAAAGGCAACTTGCATACAAGTTTGACTAGTGACAATGAAATTTTGGTTTGCCAAAAAGTTTCCGAAATCGATTTTGGATTTCACTTTTCATTATTTTGGGAGCTTAAAAATGATGTTTTGGTTGGTCTCTGAAAAAATGATTTGTCAAAGTCGAGTTTTAAAAGGCAACTTGCATACAAGTTTGACTAGTGACAATGAAATTTTGGTTTGCCAAAAAGTTTCCGAAATCGATTTTGGATTTCACTTTTCATTATTTTGGGGGCTCAAAAATGATGTTTTGGTTGGTCTCTGATAAAATGATTTGTCAAAGTCGAGTTTTAAAAGGCAACTTGCATACAAGTTTGACTAGTGACAATGAAATTTTGGTTTGCCAAAAAGTTTCCGAAATCGATTTTGGATTTCACTTTTCATTATTTTGGGGGCCGAAAAATGATGTTTTGGTTGGTCTCTGAAAAAATGATTTGTCAAAGTCGAGTTTTAAAAGGCAACTTGCATACAAGTTTGACTAGTGACAATGAAATTTTGGTTTGCCAAAAAGTTTCCGAAATCGATTTTGGATTTCACTTTTCATTATTTTGGGAGCTTAAAAATGATGTTTTGGTTGGTCTCTGAAAAAATGATTTGTCAAAGTCGAGTTTTAAAAGGCAACTTGCATACAAGTTTGACTAGTGACATTGAAATTTTGGTTTGCCAAAAAGTTTCCGAAATCGATTTTGGATTTCACTTTTCATTATTTTGGGGGCTTAAAAATGATGTTTTGATTGGTCTCTGAAAAAATGATTTGTCAAAGTCGAGTTTTAAAAGGCAACTTGCATACAAGTTTGACTAGTTACTTTGAAATTTTGGTTTGCCAAAAAGTTTCCGAAATCGATTTTGGATTTCACTTTTCATTATTTTGGGGGCTCAAAAATGATGTTTTGGTTGGTCTCTGAAAAAATGATTTGTCAAAGTCGAGTTTTAAAAGGCAACTTGCATACAAGTTTGACTAGTGACAATGAAATTTTGGTTTGCCAAAAAGTTTCCGAAATCGATTTTGGATTTTACTTTTCATTATTTTGGGGGCTAAAAAATGATGTTTTGGTTGGTCTCTGAAAAAATGATTTGTCAAAGTCGAGTTTTAAAAGGCAACTTGCATACAAGTTTGACTAATGACAATGAAATTTTGGTTTGCCAAAAAGTTTCCGAAATCGATCTTGGATTGCATTTTTCATTATTTTGGGAGCTTAAAAATGATGTTTTGGTTGGTCTCTGAAAAAATGATTTGTCAAAGTCGAGTTTTAAAAGGCAACTTGCATACAAGTTTGACTAGTGACAATGAAATTTTGGTTTGCCAAAAAGTTTCCGAAATCGATTTTGGATTTCACTTTTCATTATTTTGGGGGCTCAAAAATGATGTTTTGGTTGGTCTCTGAAAAAATGATTTGTCAAAGTCTAGTTTGAAAAGGCAACTTGCATACAAGTTTGACTAATGACAATGAAATTTTGGATTGCCAAAAAGTTTCCGAAATCGATTTTGGATTTTACTTTTCATTATTTTGGGGGCTAAAAAATGATGTTTTGGTTGGTCTCTGAAAAAATGATTTGTCAAAGTCGAGTTTTAAAAGGCAACTTGCATACAAGTTTGACTAGTGACAATGAAATTTTGGTTTGCCAAAAAGTTTCCGAAATCGATTTTGGATTTTACTTTTCATTATTTTGGGGGCTAAAAAATGATGTTTTGGTTGGTCTCTGAAAAAATGATTTGTCAAAGTCGAGTTTTAAAAGGCAACTTGCATACAAGTTTGACTAATGACAATGAAATTTTGGTTTGCCAAAAAGTTTCCGAAATCGATCTTGGATTGCATTTTTCATTATTTTGGGGGCTTAAAATGATGTTTTTTTTGGTCTCTGAAAAAATGATTTGTCAAATTCGAGTTTTAAAAGGCAACTTGCATACAAGTTTGACTAGTGACAATGAAATTTTGGTTTGCCAAAAAGTTTCCGAAATCGATTTTGGATTTCACTTTTCATTATTTTGGGGGCTCAAAAATGATGTTTTGGTTGGTCTCTGAAAAAATGATTTGTCAAAGTCTAGTTTGAAAAGGCAACTTGCATACAAGTTTGACTAATGACAATGAAATTTTGGATTGCCAAAAAGTTTCCGAAATCGATTTTGGATTTTACTTTTCATTATTTTGGGGGCTAAAAAATGATGTTTTGGTTGGTCTCTGAAAAAATGATTTGTCAAAGTCGAGTTTTAAAAGGCAACTTGCATACAAGTTTGACTAATGACAATGAAATTTTGGATTGCCAAAAAGTTTCCGAAATCGATTTTGGATTTTACTTTTCATTATTTTGGGGGCTAAAAAATGATGTTTTGGTTGGTCTC
Organism: Anopheles marshallii; assembly: GCF_943734725.1. Taxonomy (NCBI): domain Eukaryota; kingdom Metazoa; phylum Arthropoda; class Insecta; order Diptera; family Culicidae; genus Anopheles; species Anopheles marshallii. The sequence continues at coordinate 116,627 of NW_026525876.1, read as the reverse complement.
TGAAAAAATGATTTGTCAAAGTCGAGTTTTAAAAGGCAACTTGCATACAAGTTTGACTAATGACAATGAAATTTTGGATTGCCAAAAAGTTTCCGAAATCGATTTTGGATTTTACTTTTCATTATTTTGGGGGCTTAAAAATGATGTTTTGGTTGGTCTCTGAAAAAATGATTTGTCAAATTCGAGTTTTAAAAGGCAACTTGCATACAAGTTTGACTAATGACAATGAAATTTTGGATTGCCAAAAAGTTTCCGAAATCGATTTTGGATTTCACTTTTCATTATTTTGGGGGCTCAAAAATGATGTTTTGGTTGGTCTCTGAAAAAATGATTTGTCAAAGTCGAGTTTTAAAAGGCAACTTGCATACAAGTTTGACTAGTGACAATGACATTTTGGTTTGCCAAAAAGTTTCCGAAATCGATTTTGGATCGAACTTTTCATTATTTTGGGGGCTCAAAAATGATGTTTTGGTTGGTCTCTGAAAAAATGATTTGTCAAAGTCGAGTTTTGAAAGGCAACTTGCATACAAGTTTGACTAGTTACTTTGAAATTTTGGTTTGCCAAAAAGTTTCAGAAATCGATTTTGGATTTCAATTTTCATTATTTTGGGGGCTCAAAAATGATGTTTTGGTTGGTCTCTGAAAAAATGATTTGTCAAAGTCGAATTTTAAAAGGCAACTTGCATACAAGTTTGACTAGTGACAATGAAATTTTGGTTTGCCAAAAAGTTTCCGAAATCGATTTTGGATTTCACTTTTCATTATTTTGGGAGCTTAAAAATGATGTTTTGGTTGGTCTCTGAAAAAATGATTTGTCAAAGTCGAGTTTTAAAAGGCAACTTGCATACAAGTTTGACTAGTGACATTGAAATTTTGGTTTGCCAAAAAGTTTCCGAAATCGATTTTGGATTTCACTTTTCATTATTTTGGGGGCTCAAAAATGATGTTTTGGTTGGTCTCTGATAAAATGATTTGTCAAAGTCGAGTTTTAAAAGGCAACTTGCATACAAGTTTGACTAGTGACATTGAAATTTTGGTTTGCCAAAAAGTTTCCGAAATCGATTTTGGATTTCACTTTTCATTATTTTGGGAGCTTAAAAATGATGTTTTGGTTGGTCTCTGAAAAAATGATTTGTCAAAGTCGAGTTTTAAAAGGCAACTTGCATACAAGTTTGACTAGTGACAATGAAATTTTGGTTTGCCAAAAAGTTTCCGAAATCGATTTTGGATTTCACTTTTCATTATTTTGGGAGCTTAAAAATGATGTTTTGGTTGGTCTCTGAAAAAATGATTTGTCAAAGTCGAGTTTTAAAAGGCAACTTGCATACAAGTTTGACTAGTTACATTGAAATTTTGGTTTGCCAAAAAGTTTCCGAAATCGATTTTGGATTTCACTTTTCATTATTTTGGGGGCTCAAAAATGATGTTTTGGTTGGTCTCTGATAAAATGATTTGTCAAAGTCGAGTTTTAAAAGGCAACTTGCATACAAGTTTGACTAGTGACAATGAAATTTTGGTTTGCCAAAAAGTTTCCGAAATCGATTTTGGATTTCACTTTTCATTATTTTGGGGGCTCAAAAATGATGTTTTGGTTGGTCTCTGATAAAATGATTTGTCAAAGTCGAATTTTAAAAGGCAACTTGCATACAAGTTTGACTAGTGACAATGAAATTTTGGTTTGCCAAAAAGTTTCCGAAATCGATTTTGGATTTCACTTTTCATTATTTTGGGAGCTTAAAAATGATGTTTTGGTTGGTCTCTGAAAAAATGATTTGTCAAAGTCGAGTTTTAAAAGGCAACTTGCATACAAGTTTGACTAGTGACATTGAAATTTTGGTTTGCCAAAAAGTTTCCGAAATCGATTTTGGATTTCACTTTTCATTATTTTGGGGGCTCAAAAATGATGTTTTGGTTGGTCTCTGATAAAATGATTTGTCAAAGTCGAGTTTTAAAAGGCAACTTGCATACAAGTTTGACTAGTGACAATGAAATTTTGGTTTGCCAAAAAGTTTCCGAAATCGATTTTGGATTTTACTTTTCATTATTTTGGGAGCTTAAAAATGATGTTTTGGTTGGTCTCTGAAAAAATGATTTGTCAAAGTCGAGTTTTAAAAGGCAACTTGCATACAAGTTTGACTAGTGACAATGAAATTTTGGTTTGCCAAAAAGTTTCCGAAATCGATTTTGGATTTCACTTTTCATTTTTTTTGGGGGCTCAAAAATGATGTTTTGGTTGGTCTCTGAAAAAATGATTTGTCAAAGTCGAGTTTTAAAAGGCAACTTGCATACAAGTTTGACTAGTGACAATGAAATTTTGGATTGCTAAAAAGTTTCCGAAATCGATTTTAAATTTCACTTTTCATTTTTTTGGGGGCTCAAAAATGATGTTTTGGTTGGTCTCTGAAAAAATGATTTGTCAAAGTCGAATTGTAAAAGGCAACTTGCATACAAGTTTGACTAGTTACATTGAAATTTTGGTTTGCCAAAAAGCTTCCGAAATCGATTTTGGATCGAACTTTTCATTACTTTGGGGGCTCAAAAATGATGTTTTGGTTGGTCTCTGAAAAAATGATTTGTCAAAGTCGAATTGTAAAAGGCAACTTGCATACAAGTTTGACTAGTGACAATGAAATTTTGGATTGCTAAAAAGTTTCCGAAATCGATTTTGGATTGCACTTTTCATTTTTTTGGGGGCTCAAAAATGATGTTTTGGTTGGTCTCTGGAAAAATGATTTGTCAAAGTCGAGTTTTAAAAGGCAACTTGCATACAAGTTTGACTAGTGACAATGAAATTTTGGTTTGCCAAAAAGTTTCCGAAATCGATTTTGGATTTCACTTTTCATTATTTTGGGGGCTTAAAAATGATGTTTTGGTTGGTCTCTGAAAAAATGATTTGTCAAAGTCGAGTTTTAAAAGGCAACTTGCATACAAGTTTGACTAGTTACATTGAAATTTTGGTTTGCCAAAAAGTTTCCGAAATCGATTTTGGATTTCACTTTTCATTTTTTTGGGGGCTCAAAAATGATGTTTTGGTTGGTCTCTGAAAAAATGATTTGTCAAAGTCGAGTTTTAAAAGGCAACTTGCATACAAGTTTGACTAGTGACAATGAAATTTTGGTTTGCCAAAAAGTTTCCGAAATCGATTTTGGATTTCACTTTTCATTATTTTGGGGGCTCAAAAATGATGTTTTGGTTGGTCTCTGAAAAAATGATTTGTCAAAGTCGAGTTTTAAAAGGCAACTTGCATACAAGTTTGACTAGTTACATTGAAATTTTGGTTTGCCAAAAAGTTTCCGAAATCGATTTTGGATTTCACTTTTCATTTTTTTGGGGGCTCAAAAATGATGTTTTGGTTGGTCTCTGAAAAAATGATTTGTCAAAGTCGAATTGTAAAAGGCAACTTGCATACAAGTTTGACTAGTTACATTGAAATTTTGGTTTGCCAAAAAGTTTCCGAAATCGATTTTGGATTTCACTTTTCATTATTTTGGGGGCTTAAAAATGATGTTTTGGTTGGTCTCTGAAAAAATGATTTGTCAAAGTCGAGTTTTAAAAGGCAACTTGCATACAAGTTTGACTAGTTACATTGAAATTTTGGTTTGCCAAAAAGTTTCCGAAATCGATTTTGGATTTCACTTTTCATTTTTTTTGGGGGCTCAAAAATGATGTTTTGGTTGGTCTCTGAAAAAATGATTTGTCAAAGTCGAGTTTTAAAAGGCAACTTGCATACAAGTTTGACTAGTGACAATGAAATTTTGGATTGCTAAAAAGTTTCCGAAATCGATTTTAAATTTCACTTTTCATTTTTTTGGGGGCTCAAAAATGATGTTTTGGTTGGTCTCTGAAAAAATGATTTGTCAAAGTCGAATTGTAAAAGGCAACTTGCATACAAGTTTGACTAGTTACATTGAAATTTTGGTTTGCCAAAAAGCTTCCGAAATCGATTTTGGATCGAACTTTTCATTACTTTGGGGGCTCAAAAATGATGTTTTGGTTGGTCTCTGAAAAAATGATTTGTCAAAGTCGAATTGTAAAAGGCAACTTGCATACAAGTTTGACTAGTGACAATGAAATTTTGGATTGCTAAAAAGTTTCCGAAATCGATTTTGGATTGCACTTTTCATTTTTTTGGGGGCTCAAAAATGATGTTTTGGTTGGTCTCTGGAAAAATGATTTGTCAAAGTCGAGTTTTAAAAGGCAACTTGCATACAAGTTTGACTAGTGACAATGAAATTTTGGTTTGCCAAAAAGTTTCCGAAATCGATTTTGGATTTCACTTTTCATTATTTTGGGGGCTTAAAAATGATGTTTTGGTTGGTCTCTGAAAAAATGATTTGTCAAAGTCGAGTTTTAAAAGGCAACTTGCATACAAGTTTGACTAGTTACATTGAAATTTTGGTTTGCCAAAAAGTTTCCGAAATCGATTTTGGATTTCACTTTTCATTTTTTTGGGGGCTCAAAAATGATGTTTTGGTTGGTCTCTGGAAAAATGATTTGTCAAAGTCGAGTTTTAAAAGGCAACTTGCATACAAGTTTGACTAGTGACAATGAAATTTTGGTTTGCCAAAAAGTTTCCGAAATCGATTTTGGATTTCACTTTTCATTATTTTGGGGGCTTAAAAATGATGTTTTGGTTGGTCTCTGAAAAAATGATTTGTCAAAGTCGAGTTTTAAAAGGCAACTTGCATACAAGTTTGACTAGTTACATTGAAATTTTGGTTTGCCAAAAAGTTTCCGAAATCGATTTTGGATTTCACTTTTCATTTTTTTGGGGGCTCAAAAATGATGTTTTGGTTGGTCTCTGAAAAAATGATTTGTCAAAGTCGAATTGTAAAAGGCAACTTGCATACAAGTTTGACTAGTTACATTGAAATTTTGGTTTGCCAAAAAGCTTCCGAAATCGATTTTGGATCGAACTTTTCATTACTTTGGGGGCTCAAAAATGATGTTTTGGTTGGTCTCTGAAAAAATGATTTGTCAAAGTCGAGTTTTAAAAGGCAACTTGCATACAAGTTTGACTAGTTACATTGAAATTTTGGTTTGCCAAAAAGTTTCCGAAATCGATTTTGGATTTCACTTTTCATTTTTTTGGGGGCTCAAAAATGATGTTTTGGTTGGTCTCTGAAAAAATGATTTGTCAAAGTCGAGTTTTAAAAGGCAACTTGCATACAAGTTTGACTAGTGACAATGAAATTTTGGATTGCTAAAAAGTTTCCGAAATCGATTTTGGATTGCACTTTTCATTTTTTTGGGGGCTCAAAAATGATGTTTTGGTTGGTCTCTGAAAAAATGATTTGTCAAAGTCGAGTTTTAAAAGGCAACTTGCATACAAGTTTGACTAGTGACAATGAAATTTTGGTTTGCCAAAAAGTTTCCGAAATCGATTTTGGATTTCACTTTTCATTTTTTTGGGGGCTCAAAAATGATGTTTTGGTTGGTCTCTGGAAAAATGATTTGTCAAAGTCGAGTTTTAAAAGGCAACTTGCATACAAGTTTGACTAGTGACAATGAAATTTTGGTTTGCCAAAAAGTTTCCGAAATCGATTTTGGATTTCACTTTTCATTATTTTGGGGGCTTAAAAATGATGTTTTGGTTGGTCTCTGAAAAAATGATTTGTCAAAGTCGAGTTTTAAAAGGCAACTTGCATACAAGTTTGACTAGTTACATTGAAATTTTGGTTTGCCAAAAAGTTTCCGAAATCGATTTTGGATTTCACTTTTCATTTTTTTGGGGGCTCAAAAATGATGTTTTGGTTGGTCTCTGAAAAAATGATTTGTCAAAGTCGAGTTTTAAAAGGCAACTTGCATACAAGTTTGACTAGTGACAATGAAATTTTGGATTGCTAAAAAGTTTCCGAAATCGATTTTGGATTGCACTTTTCATTTTTTTGGGGGCTCAAAAATGATGTTTTGGTTGGTCTCTGAAAAAATGATTTGTCAAAGTCGAGTTTTAAAAGGCAACTTGCATACAAGTTTGACTAGTGACAATGAAATTTTGGTTTGCCAAAAAGTTTCCGAAATCGATTTTGGATTTCACTTTTCATTATTTTGGGGGCTCAAAAATGATGTTTTGGTTGGTCTCTGAAAAAATGATTTGTCAAAGTCGAGTTTTAAAAGGCAACTTGCATCCAAGTTTGACTAGTGACAATGACATTTTGGTTTGCCAAAAAGCTTCCGAAATCGATTTTGGATCGAACTTTTCATTATTTTGGGGGCTTAAAAATGATGTTTTGGTTGGTCTCTGGAAAAATGATTTGTCAAAGTCGAGTTTTAAAAGGCAACTTGCATACAAGTTTGACTAGTGACAATGAAATTTTGGTTTGCCAAAAAGTTTCCGAAATCGATTTTGGATTTCACTTTTCATTATTTTGGGGGCTTAAAAATGATGTTTTGGTTGGTCTCTGAAAAAATGATTTGTCAAAGTCGAGTTTTAAAAGGCAACTTGCATACAAGTTTGATTAGTTACATTGAAATTTTGGTTTGCCAAAAAGTTTCCGAAATCGATTTTGGATTTCACTTTTCATTTTTTTGGGGGCTCAAAAATGATGTTTTGGTTGGTCTCTGAAAAAATGATTTGTCAAAGTCGAGTTTTAAAAGGCAACTTGCATACAAGTTTGACTAGTGACAATGAAATTTTGGATTGCTACAAAGTTTCCGAAATCGATTTTAAATTTCACTTTTCATTTTTTTGGGGGCTCAAAAATGATGTTTTGGTTGGTCTCTGAAAAAATGATTTGTCAAAGTCGAGTTTTAAAAGGCAACTTGCATACAAGTTTGACTAGTGACAATGAAATTTTGGTTTGCCAGAAAGTTTCCGAAATCGATTTTGGATTTTACTTTTCATTATTTTGGGGGCTTAAAAATGATGTTTTGGTTGGTCTCTGAAGAAATGATTTGTTAAAGTCGAGTTTTAAAAGGCAACTTGCATACAAGTTTGACTAGTTACATTGAAATTTTGGTTTGCCAAAAAGTTTCCGAAATCGATTTTGGATTTCACTTTTCATTTTTTTGGGGGCTCAAAAATGATGTTTTGGTTGGTCTCTGAAAAAATGATTTGTCAAAGTCGAGTTTTAAAAGGCAACTTGCATACAAGTTTGACTAGTGACAATGAAATTTTGGATTGCTAAAAAGTTTCCGAAATCGATTTTAAATTTCACTTTTCATTTTTTTGGGGGCTCAAAAATGATGTTTTGGTTGGTCTCTGAAAAAATGATTTGTCAAAGTCGAGTTGTAAAAGGCAACTTGCATACAAGTTTGACTAGTTACAATGAAATTTTGGTTTGCCAAAAAGTTTCCGAAATCGATTTTGGATTTCACTTTTCATTATTTTGGGGGCTTAAAAATGATGTTTTGGTTGGTCTCTGAAAAAATGATTTGTCAAAGTCGAGTTTTAAAAGGCAACTTGCATACAAGTTTGACTAGTGACAATGTAATTTTGGTTTGCCAAAAAGTTTCCGAAATCGATTTTGGATTTTACTTTTCATTATTTTGGGGGCTTAAAAATGATGGTTTGGTTGGTCTCTGAAAAAATGATTTGTCAAAGTCGAGTTTTAAAAGGCAACTTGCATACAAGTTTGACTAGTGACAATGAAATTTTGGTTTGCCAAAAAGTTTCCGAAATCGATTTTGGATTTCACTTTTCATTATTTTGGGGGCTTTAAAATGATGTTTTGGTTGGTCTCTGAAAAAATGATTTGTCAAAGTCGAATTGTAAAAGGCAACTTGCATACAAGTTTGACTAGTTACATTGAAATTTTGGTTTGCCAAAAAGTTTCCGAAATCGATTTTGGATTTCACTTTTCATTTTTTTGGGGGCTCAAAAATGATGTTTTGGTTGGTCTCTGAAAAAATGATTTGTCAAAGTCGAGTTTTAAAAGGCAACTTGCATACAAGTTTGACTAGTGACAATGAAATTTTGGATTGCTAAAAAGTTTCCGAAATCGATTTTGGATTGCACTTTTCATTTTTTTGGGGGCTCAAAAATGATGTTTTGGTTGGTCTCTGAAAAAATGATTTGTCAAAGTCGAGTTTTAAAAGGCAACTTGCATCCAAGTTTGACTAGTGACAATGACATTTTGGTTTGCCAAAAAGCTTCCGAAATCGATTTTGGATCGAACTTTTCATTATTTTGGGGGCTTAAAAATGATGTTTTGGTTGGTCTCTGGAAAAATGATTTGTCAAAGTCGAGTTTTAAAAGGCAACTTGCATACAAGTTTGACTAGTGACAATGAAATTTTGGTTTGCCAAAAAGTTTCCGAAATCGATTTTGGATTTCACTTTTCATTATTTTGGGGGCTTAAAAATGATGTTTTGGTTGGTCTCTGAAAAAATGATTTGTCAAAGTCGAGTTTTAAAAGGCAACTTGCATACAAGTTTGACTAGTGACAATGAAATTTTGGTTTGCCAAAAAGTTTCCGAAATCGATTTTGGATTTCACTTTTCATTACTTTGGGGGCTTAAAAATGATGTTTTGGTTGGTCTCTGAAAAAATGATTTGTCAAAGTCGAGTTTTAAAAGGCAGCTTGCATACAAGTTTGACTAGTGACAATGAAATTTTGGTTTGTCAAGAAGTTTCCGAAATCGATTTTGGACTTCACTTTTCATTATTTTGGGGGCTTAAAAATGATGTTTTGGTTGGTCTCTGAAAAAATGATTTGTCAAAGTCGAGTTTTAAAAGGCAGCTTGCATACAAGTTTGACTAGTGACAATGAAATTTTGGTTTGCCAAAAAGTTTCCGAAATCGATTTTGGATTTCACTTTTCATTATTTTGGGGGCTTAAAAATGATGTTTTGGTTGGTCTCTGAAAAAATGATTTGTCAAAGTCGAATTTTAAAAGGCAACTTGCATACAAGTTTGACTAGTTACATTGAAATTTTGGTTTGCCAAAAAGTTTCCGAAATCGATTTTGGATTTCACTTTTCATTATTTTGGGGGCTCAAAAATAATGTTTTGGTTGGTCTCTGAAAAAATGATTTAACAAAGTCGAGTTTTAAAAGGCAACTTGCATACAAGTTTGACTAGTGACAATGAAATTTTGGTTTGCCAAAAAGTTTCCGAAATCGATTTTGGATTTCACTTTTCATTACTTTGGGGGCTTAAAAATGATGTTTTGGTTGGTCTCTGAAAAAATGATTTGTCAAAGTCGAGTTTTAAAAGGCAGCTTGCATACAAGTTTGACTAGTGACAATGAAATTTTGGTTTGTCAAGAAGTTTCCGAAATCGATTTTGGACTTCACTTTTCATTATTTTGGGGGCTTAAAAATGATGTTTTGGTTGGTCTCTGAAAAAATGATTTGTCAAAGTCGAGTTTTAAAAGGCAGCTTGCATACAAGTTTGACTAGTGACAATGAAATTTTGGTTTGCCAAAAAGATTCCGAAATCGATTTTGGACTTCACTTTTCATTATTTTGGGGGCTCAAAAATGATGGTTTGGTTGGTCTCTGAAAAAATGATTTGTCAAAGTCGAATTTTAAAAGGCAACTTGCATACAAGTTTGACTAGTGACAATGAAATTTTGGTTTGTCAAGAAGTTTCCGAAATCGATTTTGGATTTCACTTTTCATTATTTTGGGGGCTTAAAAATGATGTTTTGGTTGGTCTCTGAAAAAATGATTTGTCCAAGTCGAATTTTAAAAGGCAACTTGCATACAAGTTTGACTAGTGACAATGAAATTTTGGTTTGCCAAAAAGTTTCCGAAATCGATTTTGGATTTCACTTTTCATTATTTTGGGGGCTTAAAAATGATGTTTTGGTTGGTCTCTGAAAAAATGATTTGTCAAAGTCGAGTTTTAAAAGGCATCTTGCATACAAGTTTGACTAGTGACAATGAAATTTTGGTTTGCCAAAAAGTTTCCGAAATCGATTTTGGATTTCACTTTTCATTATTTTGGGGGCTTAAAAATGATGTTTTGGTTGGTCTCTGAAAAAATGATTTGTCAAAGTCGAGTTTTAAAAGGCAGCTTGCATACAAGTTTGACTAGTGACAATGAAATTTTGGTTTGCCAAAAAGTTTCCGAAATCGATTTTGGACTTCACTTTTCATTATTTTGGGGGCTCAAAACTGATGGTTTGGTTGGTCTCTGAAAAAATGATTTGTCAAAGTCGAATTTTAAAAGGCAACTTGCATACAAGTTTGACTAATGACAATGAAATTTTGGTTTGCCAAAAAGTTTCCGAAATCGATTTTGGATTTCACTTTTCATTGCTTTGGGGGCTTAAAAATGATGTTTTGGTTGGTCTCTGAAAAAATGATTTGTCAAAGTCGACTTTTAAAAGGCAACTTGCATACAAGTTTGACTAGTTACATTGAAATTTTGGTTTGCCAAAAAGTTTCCGAAATCGATTTTGGATTTCACTTTTCATTATTTTGGGGGCTCAAAAATAATGTTTTGGTTGGTCTCTGAAAAAATGATTTAACAAAGTCGAGTTTTAAAAGGCAACTTGCATACAAGTTTGACTAGTGACAATGAAATTTTGGTTTGCCAAAAAGTTTCCGAAATCGATTTTGGATTTCACTTTTCATTATTTTGGGGGCTTAAAAATGATGTTTTGGTTGGTCTCTGAAAAAATGATTTGTCAAAGTCGAGTTTTAAAAGGCAGCTTGCATACAAGTTTGACTAGTGACAATGAAATTTTGGTTTGTCAAGAAGTTTCCGAAATCGATTTTGGACTTCACTTTTCATTATTTTGGGGGCTTAAAAATGATGTTTTGGTTGGTCTCTGAAAAAATGATTTGTCAAAGTCGAGTTTTAAAAGGCAGCTTGCATACAAGTTTGACTAGTGACAATGAAATTTTGGTTTGCCAAAAAGATTCCGAAATCGATTTTGGACTTCACTTTTCATTATTTTGGGGGCTCAAAAATGATGGTTTGGTTGGTCTCTGAAAAAAATGATTTGTCAAAGTCGAGTTTTAAAAGGCAACTTGCATACAAGTTTGACTAGTGACAATGAAATTTTGGATTGCCAAAAAGTTTCCGAAATCGATTTTGGATTTCACTTTTCATTATTTTATTGGCTTAAAATGATGTTTTGGTTGGTCTCTGAAAAAATGATTTGTCAAAGTCGAGTTTTAAAAGGCAAGTTGCATACAAGTTTGACTAGTGACATTGAAATTTTGGATTGCCAAAAAGTTTCCGAAATCGATCTTGGATTTCACTTTTCATTATTTTGGGGGCTCAAAAATGATGTTTTGGTTGGTCTCTGAAAAAATGATTTGTCAAAGCCGAATTTTAAAAGGCAACTTTTATACAAGTTTGACTAGTGACAATGAAATTTTGGTGTGCCAAAAAGTTTCCGAAATCGATTTTGGATTTCACTTTTCATTATTTTGGGGGCTTAAAAATGATGTTTTGGTTGGTCTCTGAAAAAATGATTTGTCAAAGTCGAATTTTAAAAGGCAACTTGCATACAAGTTTGACTAGTTACATTGAAATTTTGGTTTGCCAAAAAGTTTCCGAAATCGATTTTGGATTTCACTTTTCATTATTTTGGGGGCTCAAAAATGATGTTTTGGTTGGTCTCTGAAAAAATGATTTGTCAAAGTCGAGTTTTAAAAGGCAGCTTGCATACAAGTTTGACTAGTGACAATGAAATTTTGGTTTGCCAAAAAAATTCCGAAATCGATTTTGGATTTCACTTTTCATTATTTTGGGGGCTTAAAATGATGTTTTGGTTGGTCTCTGAAAAAATGATTTGTCAAAGTCGAGTTTTAAAAGGCAGCTTGCATACAAGTTTGACTAGTGACAATGAAATTTTGGTTTGCCAAAAAGTTTCCGAAATCGATTTTGGATTTCACTTTTCATTTTTTTGGCGGCTTAAAAATGATGTTTTGGTTGGTCTCTGAAAAAATGATTTGTCAAAGTCGAGTTTTAAAAGGCAGCTTGCATACAAGTTCGACTAGTGACAATGAAATTTTGGTTTGCCAAAAAGTTTCCGAAATCGATTTTGGACTTCACTTTTCATTATTTTGGGGGCTCAAAACTGATGGTTTGGTTGGTCTATGAAAAAATGATTTGTCAAAGTCGAGTTTTAAAAGGCAACTTGCATACAAGTTTGACTAGTGACAATGAAATTTTGGTTTGCCAAAAAGTTTCCGAAATCGATTTTGGATTTCACTTTTCATTATTTTGGGGGCTTAAAAATGATGTTTTGGTTGGTCTCTGAAAAAATGATTTGTCAAAGTCGAATTTTAAAAGGCAACTTGCATACAAGTTTGACTAGTGACAATGAAATTTTGGTTTGCCAAAAAGTTTCCGAAATCGATTTTGGATTTCACTTTTCATTATTTTGGGGGCTTAAAAATGATGTTTTGGTTGGTCTCCGAAAAAATGATTTGTCAAAGTCGACTTTTAAAAGGCAACTTGCATACAAGTTTGACTAGTTACATTGAAATTTTGGTTTGCCAAAAAGTTTCCGAAATCGATTTTGGATTTCACTTTTCATTATTTTGGGGGCTCAAAAATAATGTTTTGGTTGGTCTCTGAAAAAATGATTTGTCAAAGTCGAGTTTTAAAAGGCAACTTGCATACAAGTTTGACTAGTGACAATGAAATTTTGGTTTGCCAAAAAGTTTCCGAAATCGATTTTGGATTTCACTTTTCATTATTTTGGGGGCTTAAAAATGATGTTTTGGTTGGTCTCTGAAAAAATGATTTGTCAAAGTCGAGTTTTAAAAGGCAGCTTGCATACAAGTTTGACTAGTGACAATGAAATTTTGGTTTGTCAAGAAGTTTCCGAAATCGATTTTGGACTTCACTTTTCATTATTTTGGGGGCTCAAAAATGATGTTTTGGTTGGTCTCTGAAAAAATGATTTGTCAAAGTCGAGTTTTAAAAGGCAACTTGCATACAAGTTTGACTAGTGACAATGAAATTTTGGTTTGCCAAAAAGATTCCGAAATCGATTTTGGACTTCACTTTTCATTATTTTGGGGGCTCAAAAATGATGGTTTGGTTGGTCTCTGAAAAAATGATTTGTCAAAGTCGAATTTTAAAAGGCAACTTGCATACAAGTTTGACTAGTGACAATGAAATTTTGGTTTGTCAAGAAGTTTCCGAAATCGATTTTGGATTTCACTTTTCATTATTTTGGGGGCTTAAAAATGATGGTTTGGTTGGTCTCTGAAAAAATGATTTGTCCAAGTCGAATTTTAAAAGGCAACTTGCATACAAGTTTGACTAGTGACAATGAAATTTTGGTTTGCCAAAAAGTTTCCGAAATCGATTTTGGATTTCACTTTTCATTATTTTGGGGGCTTAAAAATGATGTTTTGGTTGGTCTCTGAAAAAATGATTTGTCAAAGTCGAGTTTTAAAAGGCAGCTTGCATACAAGTTTGACTAGTGACAATGAAATTTTGGTTTGCCAAAAAGTTTCCGAAATCGATTTTGGATTTCACTTTTCATTATTTTGGGGGCTTAAAAATGATGTTTTGGTTGGTCTCTGAAAAAATGATTTGTCAAAGTCGAGTTTTAAAAGGCAGCTTGCATACAAGTTTGACTAGTGACAATGAAATTTTGGTTTGCCAAAAAGTTTCCGAAATTGATTTTGGACTTCACTTTTCATTATTTTGGGGGCTCAAAACTGATGGTTTGGTTGGTCTCTGAAAAAATGATTTGTCAAAGTCGAATTTTAAAAGGCAACTTGCATACAAGTTTGACTAGTGACAATGAAATTTTGGTTTGCCAAAAAGTTTCCGAAATCGATTTTGGATTTCACTTTTCATTATTTTGGGGGCTCAAAAATAATGTTTTGGTTGGTCTCTGAAAAAATGATTTAACAAAGTCGAGTTTTAAAAGGCAACTTGCATACAAGTTTGACTAGTGACAATGAAATTTTGGTTTGCCAAAAAGTTTCCGAAATCGATTTTGGATTTCACTTTTCATTATTTTGGGGGCTTAAAAATGATGTTTTGGTTGGTCTCTGAAAAAATGATTTGTCCAAGTCGAATTTTAAAAGGCAACTTGCATACAAGTTTGACTAGTGACAATGAAATTTTGGTTTGCCAAAAAGTTTCCGAAATCGATTTTGGATTTCACTTTTCATTATTTTGGGGGCTTAAAAATGATGTTTTGGTTGGTCTCTGAAAAAATGATTTGTCAAAGTCGAGTTTTAAAAGGCATCTTGCATACAAGTTTGACTAGTGACAATGAAATTTTGGTTTGCCAAAAAGTTTCCGAAATCGATTTTGGATTTCACTTTTCATTATTTTGGGGGCTTAAAAATGATGTTTTGGTTGGTCTCTGAAAAAATGATTTGTCAAAGTCGAGTTTTAAAAGGCAGCTTGCATACAAGTTTGACTAGTGACAATGAAATTTTGGTTTGCCAAAAAGTTTCCGAAATTGATTTTGGACTTCACTTTTCATTATTTTGGGGGCTCAAAACTGATGGTTTGGTTGGTCTCTGAAAAAATGATTTGTCAAAGTCGAATTTTAAAAGGCAACTTGCATACAAGTTTGACTAATGACAATGAAATTTTGGTTTGCCAAAAAGTTTCCGAAATCGATTTTGGATTTCACTTTTCATTACTTTGGGGGCTTAAAAATGATGTTTTGGTTGGTCTCTGAAAAAATGATTTGTCAAAGTCGACTTTTAAAAGGCAACTTGCATACAAGTTTGACTAGTGACAATGAAATTTTGGTTTGCCAAAAAGTTTCCGAAATCGATTTTGGATTTCACTTTTCATTATTTTGGGGGCTTAAAAATGATGTTTTGGTTGGTCTCTGAAAAAATGATTTGTCAAAGTCGAGTTTTAAAAGGCAGCTTGCATACAAGTTTGACTAGTGACAATGAAATTTTGGTTTGCCAAAAAGTTTCCGAAATTGATTTTGGACTTCACTTTTCATTATTTTGGGGGCTCAAAACTGATGGTTTGGTTGGTCTCTGAAAAAATGATTTGTCAAAGTCGAATTTTAAAAGGCAACTTGCATACAAGTTTGACTAATGACAATGAAATTTTGGTTTGCCAAAAAGTTTCCGAAATCGATTTTGGATTTCACTTTTCATTATTTTGGGGGCTCAAAAATAATGTTTTGGTTGGTCTCTGAAAAAATGATTTAACAAAGTCGAGTTTTAAAAGGCAACTTGCATACAAGTTTGACTAGTGACAATGAAATTTTGGTTTGCCAAAAAGTTTCCGAAATCGATTTTGGATTTCACTTTTCATTATTTTGGGGGCTCAAAAATAATGTTTTGGTTGGTCTCTGAAAAAATGATTTAACAAAGTCGAGTTTTAAAAGGCAACTTGCATACAAGTTTGACTAGTGACAATGAAATTTTGGTTTGCCAAAAAGTTTCCGAAATCGATTTTGGATTTCACTTTTCATTATTTTGGGGGCTTAAAAATGATGTTTTGGTTGGTCTCTGAAAAAATGATTTGTCCAAGTCGAATTTTAAAAGGCAACTTGCATACAAGTTTGACTAGTGACAATGAAATTTTGGTTTGCCAAAAAGTTTCCGAAATCGATTTTGGATTTCACTTTTCATTATTTTGGGGGCTTAAAAATGATGTTTTGGTTGGTCTCTGAAAAAATGATTTGTCAAAGTCGAGTTTTAAAAGGCATCTTGCATACAAGTTTGACTAGTGACAATGAAATTTTGGTTTGCCAAAAAGTTTCCGAAATCGATTTTGGATTTCACTTTTCATTATTTTGGGGGCTTAAAAATGATGTTTTGGTTGGTCTCTGAAAAAATGATTTGTCAAAGTCGAGTTTTAAAAGGCAGCTTGCATACAAGTTTGACTAGTGACAATGAAATTTTGGTTTGCCAAAAAGTTTCCGAAATTGATTTTGGACTTCACTTTTCATTATTTTGGGGGCTCAAAACTGATGGTTTGGTTGGTCTCTGAAAAAATGATTTGTCAAAGTCGAATTTTAAAAGGCAACTTGCATACAAGTTTGACTAATGACAATGAAATTTTGGTTTGCCAAAAAGTTTCCGAAATCGATTTTGGATTTCACTTTTCATTACTTTGGGGGCTTAAAAATGATGTTTTGGTTGGTCTCTGAAAAAATGATTTGTCAAAGTCGACTTTTAAAAGGCAACTTGCATACAAGTTTGACTAGTGACAATGAAATTTTGGTTTGCCAAAAAGTTTCCGAAATCGATTTTGGATTTCACTTTTCATTATTTTGGGGGCTTAAAAATGATGTTTTGGTTGGTCTCTGAAAAAATGATTTGTCAAAGTCGAGTTTTAAAAGGCAGCTTGCATACAAGTTTGACTAGTGACAATGAAATTTTGGTTTGCCAAAAAGTTTCCGAAATTGATTTTGGACTTCACTTTTCATTATTTTGGGGGCTCAAAACTGATGGTTTGGTTGGTCTCTGAAAAAATGATTTGTCAAAGTCGAATTTTAAAAGGCAACTTGCATACAAGTTTGACTAATGACAATGAAATTTTGGTTTGCCAAAAAGTTTCCGAAATCGATTTTGGATTTCACTTTTCATTATTTTGGGGGCTCAAAAATAATGTTTTGGTTGGTCTCTGAAAAAATGATTTAACAAAGTCGAGTTTTAAAAGGCAACTTGCATACAAGTTTGACTAGTGACAATGAAATTTTGGTTTGCCAAAAAGTTTCCGAAATCGATTTTGGATTTCACTTTTCATTATTTTGGGGGCTTAAAAATGATGTTTTGGTTGGTCTCTGAAAAAATGATTTGTCAAAGTCGAGTTTTAAAAGGCAGCTTGCATACAAGTTTGACTAGTGACAATGAAATTTTGGTTTGCCAAAAAGTTTCCGAAATTGATTTTGGACTTCACTTTTCATTATTTTGGGGGCTCAAAACTGATGGTTTGGTTGGTCTCTGAAAAAATGATTTGTCAAAGTCGAATTTTAAAAGGCAACTTGCATACAAGTTTGACTAATGACAATGAAATTTTGGTTTGCCAAAAAGTTTCCGAAATCGATTTTGGATTTCACTTTTCATTATTTTGGGGGCTCAAAAATAATGTTTTGGTTGGTTTCTGAAAAAATGATTTAACAAAGTCGAGTTTTAAAAGGCAACTTGCATACAAGTTTGACTAGTGACAATGAAATTTTGGTTTGCCAAAAAGTTTCCGAAATCGATTTTGGATTTCACTTTTCATTATTTTGGGGGCTCAAAAATAATGTTTTGGTTGGTCTCTGAAAAAATGATTTGTCAAAGTCGAGTTTTAAAAGGCAGCTTGCATACAAGTTTGACTAGTGACAATGAAATTTTGGTTTGTCAAGAAGTTTCCGAAATCGATTTTGGACTTCACTTTTCATTATTTTGGGGGCTTAAAAATGATGTTTTGGTTGGTCTCTGAAAAAATGATTTGTCAAAGTCGACTTTTAAAAGGCAACTTGCATACAAGTTTGACTAGTGACAATGAAATTTTGGTTTGCCAAAAAGTTTCCGAAATCGATTTTGGATTTCACTTTTCATTATTTTGGGGGCTTAAAAATGATGTTTTGGTTGGTCTCTGAAAAAATGATTTGTCAAAGTCGAGTTTTAAAAGGCAGCTTGCATACAAGTTTGACTAGTTACATTGAAATTTTGGTTTGCCAAAAAGTTTCCGAAATTGATTTTGGACTTCACTTTTCATTATTTTGGGGGCTCAAAACTGATGGTTTGGTTGGTCTCTGAAAAAATGATTTGTCAAAGTCGAATTTTAAAAGGCAACTTGCATACAAGTTTGACTAATGACAATGAAATTTTGGTTTGCCAAAAAGTTTCCGAAATCGATTTTGGATTTCACTTTTCATTATTTTGGGGGCTCAAAAATAATGTTTTGGTTGGTTTCTGAAAAAATGATTTAACAAAGTCGAGTTTTAAAAGGCAACTTGCATACAAGTTTGACTAGTGACAATGAAATTTTGGTTTGCCAAAAAGTTTCCGAAATCGATTTTGGATTTCACTTTTCATTATTTTGGGGGCTCAAAAATAATGTTTTGGTTGGTCTCTGAAAAAATGATTTGTCAAAGTCGAGTTTTAAAAGGCAGCTTGCATACAAGTTTGACTAGTGACAATGAAATTTTGGTTTGTCAAGAAGTTTCCGAAATCGATTTTGGACTTCACTTTTCATTATTTTGGGGGCTTAAAAATGATGTTTTGGTTGGTCTCTGAAAAAATGATTTGTCAAAGTCGAATTTTAAAAGGCAACTTGCATACAAGTTTGACTAATGACAATGAAATTTTGGTTTGCCAAAAAGTTTCCGAAATCGATTTTGGATTTCACTTTTCATTATTTTGGGGGCTTAAAAATAATGTTTTGGTTGGTCTCTGAAAAAATGATTTGTCAAAGTCGAGTTTTAAAAGGCAGCTTGCATACAAGTTTGACTAGTGACAATGAAATTTTGGTTTGTCAAGAAGTTTCCGAAATCGATTTTGGACTTCACTTTTCATTATTTTGGGGGCTTAAAAATAATGTTTTGGTTGGTCTCTGAAAAAATGATTTGTCAAAGTCGAGTTTTAAAAGGCAGCTTGCATACAAGTTTGACTAGTGACAATGAAATTTTGGTTTGTCAAGAAGTTTCCGAAATCGATTTTGGACTTCACTTTTCATTATTTTGGGGGCTTAAAAATGATGTTTTGGTTGGTCTCTGAAAAAATGATTTGTCAAAGTCGACTTTTAAAAGGCAACTTGCATACAAGTTTGACTAGTGACAATGAAATTTTGGTTTGCCAAAAAGTTTCCGAAATCGATTTTGGATTTCACTTTTCATTATTTTGGGGGCTCAAAAATAATGTTTTGGTTGGTCTCTGAAAAAATGATTTGTCAAAGTCGAGTTTTAAAAGGCAGCTTGCATACAAGTTTGACTAGTGACAATGAAATTTTGGTTTGTCAAGAAGTTTCCGAAATCGATTTTGGACTTCACTTTTCATTATTTTGGGGGCTTAAAAATGATGTTTTGGTTGGTCTCTGAAAAAATGATTTGTCAAAGTCGAATTTTAAAAGGCAACTTGCATACAAGTTTGACTAATGACAATGAAATTTTGGTTTGCCAAAAAGTTTCCGAAATCGATTTTGGATTTCACTTTTCATTATTTTGGGGGCTCAAAAATAATGTTTTGGTTGGTTTCTGAAAAAATGATTTAACAAAGTCGAGTTTTAAAAGGCAACTTGCATACAAGTTTGACTAGTGACAATGAAATTTTGGTTTGCCAAAAAGTTTCCGAAATCGATTTTGGATTTCACTTTTCATTATTTTGGGGGCTCAAAAATAATGTTTTGGTTGGTCTCTGAAAAAATGATTTGTCAAAGTCGAGTTTTAAAAGGCAGCTTGCATACAAGTTTGACTAGTGACAATGAAATTTTGGTTTGTCAAGAAGTTTCCGAAATCGATTTTGGACTTCACTTTTCATTATTTTGGGGGCTTAAAAATGATGTTTTGGTTGGTCTCTGAAAAAATGATTTAACAAAGTCGAGTTTTAAAAGGCAACTTGCATACAAGTTTGACTAGTGACAATGAAATTTTGGTTTGCCAAAAAGTTTCCGAAATCGATTTTGGATTTCACTTTTCATTATTTTGGGGGCTCAAAAATAATGTTTTGGTTGGTCTCTGAAAAAATGATTTGTCAAAGTCGAGTTTTAAAAGGCAGCTTGCATACAAGTTTGACTAGTGACAATGAAATTTTGGTTTGTCAAGAAGTTTCCGAAATCGATTTTGGACTTCACTTTTCATTATTTTGGGGGCTTAAAAATGATGTTTTGGTTGGTCTCTGAAAAAATGATTTGTCAAAGTCGAGTTTTAAAAGGCAGCTTGCATACAAGTTTGACTAGTGACAATGAAATTTTGGTTTGCCAAAAAGTTTCCGAAATCGATTTTGGATTTCACTTTTCATTATTTTGGGGGCTTAAAAATGATGTTTTGGTTGGTCTCTGAAAAAATGATTTGTCAAAGTCGAGTTTTAAAAGGCAGCTTGCATACAAGTTTGACTAGTGACAATGAAATTTTGGTTTGCCAAAAAGTTTCCGAAATTGATTTTGGACTTCACTTTTCATTATTTTGGGGGCTCAAAACTGATGGTTTGGTTGGTCTCTGAAAAAATGATTTGTCAAAGTCGAATTTTAAAAGGCAACTTGCATACAAGTTTGACTAATGACAATGAAATTTTGGTTTGCCAAAAAGTTTCCGAAATCGATTTTGGATTTCACTTTTCATTATTTTGGGGGCTCAAAAATAATGTTTTGGTTGGTTTCTGAAAAAATGATTTAACAAAGTCGAGTTTTAAAAGGCAACTTGCATACAAGTTTGACTAGTGACAATGAAATTTTGGTTTGCCAAAAAGTTTCCGAAATCGATTTTGGACTTCACTTTTCATTATTTTGGGGGCTCAAAACTGATGGTTTGGTTGGTCTCTGAAAAAATGATTTGTCAAAGTCGAATTTTAAAAGGCAACTTGCATACAAGTTTGACTAATGACAATGAAATTTTGGTTTGCCAAAAAGTTTCCGAAATCGATTTTGGATTTCACTTTTCATTATTTTGGGGGCTCAAAAATAATGTTTTGGTTGGTCTCTGAAAAAATGATTTAACAAAGTCGAGTTTTAAAAGGCAACTTGCATACAAGTTTGACTAGTGACAATGAAATTTTGGTTTGCCAAAAAGTTTCCGAAATCGATTTTGGATTTCACTTTTCATTATTTTGGGGGCTTAAAAATGATGTTTTGGTTGGTCTCTGAAAAAATGATTTGTCAAAGTCGAGTTTTAAAAGGCATCTTGCATACAAGTTTGACTAGTGACAATGAAATTTTGGTTTGCCAAAAAGTTTCCGAAATCGATTTTGGATTTCACTTTTCATTATTTTGGGGGCTTAAAAATGATGTTTTGGTTGGTCTCTGAAAAAATGATTTGTCAAAGTCGAGTTTTAAAAGGCAGCTTGCATACAAGTTTGACTAGTGACAATGAAATTTTGGTTTGCCAAAAAGTTTCCGAAATTGATTTTGGACTTCACTTTTCATTATTTTGGGGGCTCAAAACTGATGGTTTGGTTGGTCTCTGAAAAAATGATTTGTCAAAGTCGAATTTTAAAAGGCAACTTGCATACAAGTTTGACTAATGACAATGAAATTTTGGTTTGCCAAAAAGTTTCCGAAATCGATTTTGGATTTCACTTTTCATTACTTTGGGGGCTTAAAAATGATGTTTTGGTTGGTCTCTGAAAAAATGATTTGTCAAAGTCGACTTTTAAAAGGCAACTTGCATACAAGTTTGACTAGTGACAATGAAATTTTGGTTTGCCAAAAAGTTTCCGAAATCGATTTTGGATTTCACTTTTCATTACTTTGGGGGCTTAAAAATGATGTTTTGGTTGGTCTCTGAAAAAATGATTTGTCAAAGTCGAGTTTTAAAAGGCAGCTTGCATACAAGTTTGACTAGTGACAATGAAATTTTGGTTTGCCAAAAAGTTTCCGAAATTGATTTTGGACTTCACTTTTCATTATTTTGGGGGCTCAAAACTGATGGTTTGGTTGGTCTCTGAAAAAATGATTTGTCAAAGTCGAATTTTAAAAGGCAACTTGCATACAAGTTTGACTAATGACAATGAAATTTTGGTTTGCCAAAAAGTTTCCGAAATCGATTTTGGATTTCACTTTTCATTATTTTGGGGGCTCAAAAATAATGTTTTGGTTGGTCTCTGAAAAAATGATTTAACAAAGTCGAGTTTTAAAAGGCAACTTGCATACAAGTTTGACTAGTGACAATGAAATTTTGGTTTGCCAAAAAGTTTCCGAAATCGATTTTGGATTTCACTTTTCATTATTTTGGGGGCTTAAAAATGATGTTTTGGTTGGTCTCTGAAAAAATGATTTGTCAAAGTCGAGTTTTAAAAGGCAGCTTGCATACAAGTTTGACTAGTGACAATGAAATTTTGGTTTGTCAAGAAGTTTCCGAAATCGATTTTGGACTTCACTTTTCATTATTTTGGGGGCTTAAAAATGATGTTTTGGTTGGTCTCTGAAAAAATGATTTGTCAAAGTCGAGTTTTAAAAGGCAGCTTGCATACAAGTTTGACTAGTGACAATGAAATTTTGGTTTGCCAAAAAGATTCCGAAATCGATTTTGGACTTCACTTTTCATTATTTTGGGGGCTCAAAAATGATGGTTTGGTTGGTCTCTGAAAAAATGATTTGTCAAAGTCGAATTTTAAAAGGCAACTTGCATACAAGTTTGACTAGTGACAATGAAATTTTGGTTTGTCAAGAAGTTTCCGAAATCGATTTTGGATTTCACTTTTCATTATTTTGGGGGCTTAAAAATGATGTTTTGGTTGGTCTCTGAAAAAATGATTTGTCCAAGTCGAATTTTAAAAGGCAACTTGCATACAAGTTTGACTAGTGACAATGAAATTTTGGTTTGCCAAAAAGTTTCCGAAATCGATTTTGGATTTCACTTTTCATTATTTTGGGGGCTTAAAAATGATGTTTTGGTTGGTCTCTGAAAAAATGATTTGTCAAAGTCGAGTTTTAAAAGGCATCTTGCATACAAGTTTGACTAGTGACAATGAAATTTTGGTTTGCCAAAAAGTTTCCGAAATCGATTTTGGATTTCACTTTTCATTATTTTGGGGGCTTAAAAATGATGTTTTGGTTGGTCTCTGAAAAAATGATTTGTCAAAGTCGAGTTTTAAAAGGCAGCTTGCATACAAGTTTGACTAGTGACAATGAAATTTTGGTTTGCCAAAAAGTTTCCGAAATCGATTTTGGACTTCACTTTTCATTATTTTGGGGGCTCAAAACTGATGGTTTGGTTGGTCTCTGAAAAAATGATTTGTCAAAGTCGAGTTTTAAAAGGCAGCTTGCATACAAGTTTGACTAGTGACAATGAAATTTTGGTTTGTCAAGAAGTTTCCGAAATCGATTTTGGATTTCACTTTTCATTATTTTGGGGGCTTAAAAATGATGTTTTGGTTGGTCTCTGAAAAAATGATTTGTCCAAGTCGAATTTTAAAAGGCAACTTGCATACAAGTTTGACTAGTGACAATGAAATTTTGGTTTGCCAAAAAGTTTCCGAAATCGATTTTGGATTTCACTTTTCATTATTTTGGGGGCTTAAAAATGATGTTTTGGTTGGTCTCTGAAAAAATGATTTGTCAAAGTCGAGTTTTAAAAGGCATCTTGCATACAAGTTTGACTAGTGACAATGAAATTTTGGTTTGCCAAAAAGTTTCCGAAATCGATTTTGGATTTCACTTTTCATTATTTTGGGGGCTTAAAAATGATGTTTTGGTTGGTCTCTGAAAAAATGATTTGTCAAAGTCGAGTTTTAAAAGGCAGCTTGCATACAAGTTTGACTAGTGACAATGAAATTTTGGTTTGCCAAAAAGTTTCCGAAATCGATTTTGGATTTCACTTTTCATTATTTTGGGGGCTTAAAATGATGTTTTGGTTGGTCTCTGAAAAAATGATTTGTCAAAGTCGAATTTTAAAAGGCAACTTGCATACAAGTTTGACTAATGACAATGAAATTTTGGTTTGCCAAAAAGTTTCCGAAATCGATTTTGGATTTCACTTTTCATTACTTTGGGGGCTTAAAAATGATGTTTTGGTTGGTCTCTGAAAAAATGATTTGTCAAAGTCGAGTTTTAAAAGGCAGCTTGCATACAAGTTTGACTAGTGACAATGAAATTTTGGTTTGCCAAAAAGTTTCCGAAATCGATTTTGGACTTCACTTTTCATTATTTTGGGGGCTCAAAAATGATGGTTTGGTTGGTCTCTGAAAAAATGATTTGTCAAAGTCGAATTTTAAAAGGCAACTTGCATACAAGTTTGACTAGTGACAATGAAATTTTGGTTTGCCAAGAAGTTTCCGAAATCGATTTTGGATTTCACTTTTCATTATTTTGGGGGCTCAAAAATGATGTTTTGGTTGGTCTCTGAAAAAATGATTTGTCCAAGTCGAATTTTAAAAGGCAACTTGCATACAAGTTTGACTAGTGACAATGAAATTTTGGTTTGCCAAAAAGTTTCCGAAATCGATTTTGGATTTCATTTTTCATTATTTTGGGGGCTTAAAAATGATGTTTTGGTTGGTCTCTGAAAAAATGATTTGTCAAAGTCGAATTTTAAAAGGCAACTTGCATACAAGTTTGACTAGTGACAATGAAATTTTGGTTTGCCAAAAAGTTTCCGAAATCGATTTTGGATTTCACTTTTCATTATTTTGGGGGCTTAAAAATGATGTTTTGGTTGGTCTCTGAAAAAATGATTTGTCAAAGTCGAATTTTAAAAGGCAACTTGCATACAAGTTTGACTAGTGACAATGAAATTTTGGTTTGCCAAAAAGTTTCCGAAATCGATTTTGGATTTCACTTTTCATTATTTTGGGGGCTTAAAAATGATGTTTTGGTTGGTCTCTGAAAAAATGATTTGTCAAAGTCGAGTTTTAAAAGGCAGCTTGCATACAAGTTTGACTAGTGACAATGAAATTTTGGTTTGCCAAAAAGTTTCCGAAATCGATTTTGGATTTCACTTTTCATTATTTTGGGGGCTTAAAAATGATGTATTGATTGGTCTCTAAAAAAATGATTTGTCAAAGTCGAGTTTTAAAAGGCAACTTGCATACAAGTTTGACTAGTGACAATGAAATTTTGGTTTGCCAAAAAGTTTCCGAAATCGGTCTTGGATTTCACTTTTCATTATTTTGGGGGCTCAAAAATGATGTTTTGGTTGGTCTCTGAAAAAATGATTTGTCCAAGTCGAATTTTAAAAGGCAACTTGCATACAAGTTTGACTAGTGACAATGAAATTTTGGTTTGCCAAAAAGTTTCCGAAATTGATTTTGGATTTCATTTTTCATTATTTTGGGGGCTTAAAAATGATGTTTTGGTTGGTCTCTGAAAAAATGATTTGTCAAAGTCGAGTTTTAAAAGGCAGCTTGCATACAAGTTTGACTAGTGACAATGAAATTTTGGTTTGCCAAAAAGTTTCCGAAATCGATTTTGGATTTCACTTTTCATTATTTTGGGGGCTTAAAAATGATGTATTGATTGGTCTCTAAAAAAATGATTTGTCAAAGTCGAGTTTTAAAAGGCAACTTGCATACAAGTTTGACTAGTGACAATGAAATTTTGGTTTGCCAAAAAGTTTCCGAAATCGGTCTTGGATTTCACTTTTCATTATTTTGGGGGCTTAAAAATGATGTTTTGGTTGGTCTCTGAAAAAATGATTGGTCAAAGTCGAGTTTTAAAAGGCAACTTGCATACAAGTTTGACTAGTGACAATGAAATTTTGGTTTGCCAAAAAGTTTCCGAAATCGATTTTGGATTTCACTTTTCATTATTTTGGAGGCTTAAAAATGATGTTTTGGTTGGTCTCTGAAAAAATGATTTGTCAAAGTCGAATTTTAAAAGGCAACTTGCATACAAGTATGACTAGTGACAATGAAATTTTGGTTTGCCAAAAAGTTTCCGAAATCGATTTTGGATTTCACTTTTCATTATTTTGGGGGCTTAAAAATGATGTTTTGGTTGGTCTCTGAAAAAATGATTTGTCAAAGTCGAGTTTTAAAAGGCAGCTTGCATACAAGTTTTATTAGTAACAATGAAATTATGGTTTGCAGAATAGTTTCTGAAATCGATCTTGGAATGCACTTTTCATTATTTTGGGGACTTAAAAACGATGTTTTGGTGAGTTTATGAAAAAATGATTTGTCAAAGTCAAGTTTTAATAGGCAGTTGCATGCAAGTTTTATTAGTAACAATGAAATTATGGTTTGCAGAATAGTTTCTGAAATCGATCTTGGAATGCACTTTTCATTATTTTGGGGGCTTAAACACGATGTTTTGGTGAGTTTATGAAAAAATGATTTGTCAAAGTCAAGTTTTAATAGGCAGTTGCATGCAAGTTTTATTAGTAACAATGAAATTTTGGTTTGCAGAACAGTTTCTGAAATCGATCTTGGAATGCACTTTTCATTATTTTGGGGGCTTAAAAACGATGTTTTGGTGAGTTTATGACAAAATGATTTGTCAAAGTCAAGTTTTAATAGGCAGTTGCATGCAAGTTTTATTAGTAACAATGAAATTATGGTTTGCAGAACAGTTTCTGAAATCGATCTTGGAATGCACTTTTCATTATTTTGGGGGCTTAAAAACGATGTTTGGTGAGTTTCTGAAAAAATGATTAGTCAAAGTCAAGTTTTAATAGGAAGTTGCATGCAAGTTATATTAGTAACAATGAAATTATGGTTTGCAGAACAGTTGCCGAAATCGATCTTGGAATGCACTTTTCATTATTTTGGGGGCTTAAAAGCGATGTTTTGGTGAGTTTATGACAAAATGATTAGTCAAAGTCAAGTTTTAATAAGCAGTTGCATGCAAGTTTTATTAGTAACAATGAAATTATGGTTTGCAGAACAGTTTCTGAAATCGATCTTGGAATGCACTTTTCATTATTTTGGGGGCTTAAAAACGATGTTTTGGTGAGTTTATGAAAAAATGATTAGTCAAAGTCAAGTTTTCATAGGCAGTTGCATGCAAGTTTTATTAGTAACAATGAAATTATGGTTTGCAAAAAAGGTTCCGAAATCGATCTTGGAATGCACTTTTCATTATTTTGGGGGCTTAAAAACGATGTTTTGGTGAGTTTATGAAAAAAATGATTAGTCAAAGTCAAGTTTTAATAGGCAGTTGCATGCAAGTTTTATTAGTAACAATGAAATTATGGTTTGCAGAACAGTTTCCGAAATCGATCTTGGAATGCACTTTTCATTATTTTGGGGGCTTAAAAGCGATGTTTTGGTGAGTTTATGAAAAAATGATTAGTCAAAGTCAAGTTTTCATAGGCAGTTGCATGCAAGTTTTATTAGTAACAATGAAATTATGGTTTGCAAAAAAGGTTCCGAAATCGATCTTGGAATGCACTTTTCATTATTTTGGGGGCTTAAAAACGATGTTTTGGTGAGTTTCTGAAAAATTTATTTGTCAAAGTCAAGTTTTCATAGGCAGTTGCATGCAAGTTTTATTAGTAACAATGAAATTATGGTTTGCAGAACAGTTTCCGAAATCGATCTTGGAATGCACTTTTCATTATTTTGGGGGCTTAAAAGCGATGTTTTGGTGAGTTTATGACAAAATGATTAGTCAAAGTCAAGTTTTAATAAGCAGTTGCATGCAACTTTTATTAGTAACAATGAAATTATGGTTTGCAAAAAAGTTTCCGAAATCGATCTTGGAATGCACTTTTCATTATTTTGGGGGCTTAAAAATGATGTTTTGGTGAGTTTCTGAAAAAATGATTAGTCAAAGTCAAGTTTTAATAAGCAGTTGCATGCAACTTTTATTAGTAACAATGAAATTATGGTTTGCAAAAAAGTTTCCGAAATCGATCTTGGAATGCACTTTTCATTATTTTCGGGGCTTAAACACGATGTTTTGGTGAGTTTATGAAAAAAATGATTAGTCAAAGTCAAGTTTTAATAGGCAGTTGCATGCAAGTTTTATTAGTAACAATGAAATTATGGTTTGCAGAACAGTTGCCGAAATCGATCTTGGAATGCACTTTTCATTATTTTCGGGGCTTAAACACGATGTTTTGGTGAGTTTATGAAAAAAATGATTAGTCAAAGTCAAGTTTTAATAGGCAGTTGCATGCAAGTTTTATTAGTAACAATGAAATTATGGTTTGCAGAACAGTTTCTGAAATCGATCTTGGAATGCACTTTTCATTATTTTAGGGGCTTAAGAGCGATGTTTTGGTGAGTTTCTGAAAAAATGATTAGTCAAAGTCAAGTTTTAATAGGAAGTTGCATACAAGTTTTATTAGTAACAATGAAATTATGGTTTGCATAACAGTTTCCGAAATCGATCTTTGAATGCACTTTTCATTATTTTGGGGGCTTAAAAACGATGTTTGGTGAGTTTCTGAAAAAATGATTTGTCAAAGTCAAGTTTTAACAGGAAGTTGCATACAAGTTTTATTAGTAACAATGAAATTATGGTTTGCAAAAAAGTTTCCGAAATCGATCTTGGAATGCACTTTTCATTATTTTAGGGGCTTAAGAGCGATGTTTTGGTGAGTTTCTGAAAAAATGATTAGTCAAAGTCAAGTTTTAATAGGAAGTTGCATACAAGTTTTATTAGTAACAATGAAATTATGGTTTGCATAACAGTTTCCGAAATCGATCTTGGAATGCACTTTTCATTATTTTGGGGGCTTAAAAACGATGTTTGGTGAGTTTCTGAAAAAATGATTAGTCAAAGTCAAGTTTTAATAGGAAGTTGCATGCAAGTTTTATTAGTAACAATGAAATTATGGTTTGCAGAACAGTTGCCGAAATCGATCTTGGAATGCACTTTTCATTATTTTGGGGGCTTAAAAGCGATGTTTTGGTGAGTTTATGACAAAATGATTAGTCAAAGTCAAGTTTTAATAAGCAGTTGCATGCAAGTTTTATTAGTAACAATGAAATTATGGTTTGCAAAAAAGTTTCCGAAATCGATCTTGGAATGCACTTTTCATTATTTTGGGGGCTTAAAAACGATGTTTGGTGAGTTTCTGAAAAAATGATTAGTCAAAGTCAAGTTTTAATAGGAAGTTGCATGCAAGTTTTATTAGTAACAATGAAATTATGGTTTGCAGAACAGTTGCCGAAATCGATCTTGGAATGCACTTTTCATTATTTTCGGGGCTTAAACACGATGTTTTGGTGAGTTTATGAAAAAAATGATTAGTCAAAGTCAAGTTTTAATAGGCAGTTGCATGCAAGTTTTATTAGTAACAATGAAATTATGGTTTGCAGAACAGTTGCCGAAATCGATCTTGGAATGCACTTTTCATTATTTTCGGGGCTTAAACACGATGTTTTGGTGAGTTTATGAAAAAAATGATTAGTCAAAGTCAAGTTTTAATAGGCAGTTGCATGCAAGTTTTATTAGTAACAATGAAATTATGGTTTGCAAAAAAGTTTCCGAAATCGATCTTGGAATGCACTTTTCATTATTTTGGGGGCTTAAAAACGAGGTTTTGGTGAGTTTATGAAAAAAATGATTAGTCAAAGTCAAGTTTTAATAGGCAGTTGCATGCAAGTTTTATTAGTAACAATGAAATTATGGTTTGCAAAAAAGTTTCCGAAATCGATCTTGGAATGCACTTTTCATTATTTTGGGGGCTTAAAAACGATGTTTGGTGAGTTTCTGAAAAAATGATTAGTCAAAGTCAAGTTTTAATAGGAAGTTGCATGCAAGTTTTATTAGTAACAATGAAATTATGGTTTGCAGAACAGTTGCCGAAATCGATCTTGGAATGCACTTTTCATTATTTTCGGGGCTTAAACACGATGTTTTGGTGAGTTTATGAAAAAAATGATCAGTCAAAGTCAAGTTTTAATAGGCAGTTGCATGCAAGTTTAATTAGTAACAATGAAACTATGGTTTGCAGAACAGTTGCCGAAATCGATCTTGGAATGCACTTTTCATTATTTTCGGGGCTTAAACACGATGTTTTGGTGAGTTTCTGAAAAAATGATTAGTCAAAGTCAAGTTTTAATAGGAAGTTGCATGCAAGTTTTATTAGTAACAATGAAATTATGGTTTGCAGAACAGTTGCCGAAATCGATCTTGGAATGCACTTTTCATTATTTTCGGGGCTTAAACACGATGTTTTGGTGAGTTTATGAAAAAAATGATTAGTCAAAGTCGAGTTTTAATAGGCAGTTGCATGCAAGTTTTATTAGTAACAATGAAACTATGGTTTGCAGAACAGTTGCCGAAATCGATCTTGGAATGCACTTTTCATTATTTTCGGGGCTTA
Source organism: Anopheles marshallii (assembly GCF_943734725.1). Lineage (NCBI taxonomy): Eukaryota > Metazoa > Arthropoda > Insecta > Diptera > Culicidae > Anopheles > Anopheles marshallii. The sequence goes on along the minus strand of NW_026525876.1, from coordinate 86,913 downwards.
AAAACGATGTTTGGTGAGTTTCTGAAAAAATGATTAGTCAAAGTCAAGTTTTAATAGGAAGTTGCATGCAAGTTTTATTAGTAACAATGAAATTATGGTTTGCAGAACAGTTGCCGAAATCGATCTTGGAATGCACTTTTCATTATTTTCGGGGCTTAAACACGATGTTTTGGTGAGTTTATGAAAAAAATGATTAGTCAAAGTCAAGTTTTAATAGGCAGTTGCATGCAAGTTTTATTAGTAACAATGAAATTATGGTTTGCAAAAAAGTTTCCGAAATCAATCTTGGAATGCACTTTTCATTATTTTGGGGGCTTAAAAACGATGTTTGGTGAGTTTCTGGAAAAATGATTAGTCAAAGTCAAGTTTTAATAGGAAGTTGCATGCAAGTTTTATTAGTAACAATGAAATTATGGTTTGCAGAACAGTTGCCGAAATCGATCTTGGAATGCACTTTTCATTATTTTGGGGGCTTAAAAACGATGTTTGGTGAGTTTCTGGAAAAATGATTAGTCAAAGTCAAGTTTTAATAGGAAGTTGCATGCAAGTTTTATTAGTAACAATGAAATTATGGTTTGCAAAAAAGTTTCCGAAATCGATCTTGGAATGCACTTTTCATTATTTTGGGGGCTTAAAAACGAGGTTTTGGTGAGTTTATGAAAAAAATGATTAGTCAAAGTCAAGTTTTAATAGGCAGTTGCATGCAAGTTTTATTAGTAACAATGAAATTATGGTTTGCAAAAAAGTTTCCGAAATCGATCTTGGAATGCACTTTTCATTATTTTGGGGGCTTAAAAACGAGGTTTTGGTGAGTTTATGAAAAAAATGATTAGTCAAAGTCAAGTTTTAATAGGCAGTTGCATGCAAGTTTTATTAGTAACAATGAAATTATGGTTTGCAAAAAAGTTTCCGAAATCGATCTTGGAATGCACTTTCCATTATTTTGGGGGCTTAAAAACGATGTTTTGGTGAGTTTCTGAAAAATTTATTTGTCAAAGTCAAGTTTTCATAGGAAGTTGCATGCAAGTTTTATTAGTAACAATGAAATTATGGTTTGCAGAACAGTTTCCGAAATCGATCTTGGAATGCACTTTTCATTATTTTGGGGGCTTAAAAGCGATGTTTTGGTGAGTTTATGACAAAATGATTAGTCAAAGTCAAGTTTTAATAAGCAGTTGCATGCAACTTTTATTAGTAACAATGAAATTATGGTTTGCAAAAAAGTTTCCGAAATCGATCTTGGAATACACTTTTCATTATTTTCGGGGCTTAAACACGATGTTTTGGTGAGTTTATGAAAAAAATGATTAGTCAAAGTCAAGTTTTAATAGGCAGTTGCATGCAAGTTTTATTAGTAACAATGAAATTATGGTTTGCAGAACAGTTTCCGAAATCGATCTTGGAATGCACTTTTCATTATTTTGGGGGCTTAAAAGCGATGTTTTGGTGAGTTTATGACAAAATGATTAGTCAAAGTCAAGTTTTAATAAGCAGTTGCATGCAAGTTTTATTAGTAACAATGAAATTATGGTTTGCAAAAAAGTTTCCGAAATCGATCTTGGAATGCACTTTTCATTATTTTAGGGGCTTAAGAGCGATGTTTTGGTGAGTTTCTGAAAAAATGATTAGTCAAAGTCAAGTTTTAATAGGAAGTTGCATACAAGTTTTATTAGTAACAATGAAATTATGGTTTGCATAACAGTTTCCGAAATCGATCTTTGAATGCACTTTTCATTATTTTGGGGGCTTAAAAACGATGTTTGGTGAGTTTCTGAAAAAATGATTTGTCAAAGTCAAGTTTTAACAGGAAGTTGCATACAAGTTTTATTAGTAACAATGAAATTATGGTTTGCAAAAAAGTTTCCGAAATCGATCTTGGAATGCACTTTTCATTATTTTAGGGGCTTAAGAGCGATGTTTTGGTGAGTTTCTGAAAAAATGATTAGTCAAAGTCAAGTTTTAATAGGAAGTTGCATACAAGTTTTATTAGTAACAATGAAATTATGGTTTGCATAACAGTTTCCGAAATCGATCTTGGAATGCACTTTTCATTATTTTGGGGGCTTAAAAACGATGTTTGGTGAGTTTCTGAAAAAATGATTAGTCAAAGTCAAGTTTTAATAGGAAGTTGCATGCAAGTTATATTAGTAACAATGAAATTATGGTTTGCAGAACAGTTGCCGAAATCGATCTTTTAATGCACTTTTCATTATTTTGGGGGCTTAAAAGCGATGTTTTGGTGAGTTTATGACAAAATGATTAGTCAAAGTCAAGTTTTAATAAGCAGTTGCATGCAAGTTTTATTAGTAACAATGAAATTATGGTTTGCAAAAAAGTTTCCGAAATCGATCTTGGAATGCACTTTTCATTATTTTGGGGGCTTAAAAACGATGTTTGGTGAGTTTCTGAAAAAATGATTAGTCAAAGTCAAGTTTTAATAGGAAGTTGCATGCAAGTTTTATTAGTAACAATGAAATTATGGTTTGCAGAACAGTTGCCGAAATCGATCTTGGAATGCACTTTTCATTATTTTCGGGGCTTAAACACGATGTTTTGGTGAGTTTATGAAAAAAATGATTAGTCAAAGTCAAGTTTTAATAGGCAGTTGCATGCAAGTTTTATTAGTAACAATGAAATTATGGTTTGCAGAACAGTTGCCGAAATCGATCTTGGAATGCACTTTTCATTATTTTCGGGGCTTAAACACGATGTTTTGGTGAGTTTATGAAAAAAATGATTAGTCAAAGTCAAGTTTTAATAGGCAGTTGCATGCAAGTTTTATTAGTAACAATGAAATTATGGTTTGCAAAAAAGTTTCCGAAATCGATCTTGGAATGCACTTTTCATTATTTTGGGGGCTTAAAAACGAGGTTTTGGTGAGTTTATGAAAAAAATGATTAGTCAAAGTCAAGTTTTAATAGGAAGTTGCATGCAAGTTTTATTAGTAACAATGAAATTATGGTTTGCAGAACAGTTGCCGAAATCGATCTTGGAATGCACTTTTCATTATTTTCGGGGCTTAAAAACGATGTTTGGTGAGTTTCTGGAAAAATGATTAGTCAAAGTCAAGTTTTAATAGGCAGTTGCATGCAAGTTTTATTAGTAACAATGAAATTATGGTTTGCAAAAAAGTTTCCGAAATCGATCTTGGAATGCACTTTTCATTATTTTGGGGGCTTAAAAACGATGTTTGGTGAGTTTCTGAAAAAATGATTAGTCAAAGTCAAGTTTTAATAGGAAGTTGCATGCAAGTTTTATTAGTAACAATGAAATTATGGTTTGCAGAACAGTTGCCGAAATCGATCTTGGAATGCACTTTTCATTATTTTCGGGGCTTAAACACGATGTTTTGGTGAGTTTATGAAAAAAATGATCAGTCAAAGTCAAGTTTTAATAGGCAGTTGTATGCAAGTTTTATTAGTAACAATGAAACTATGGTTTGCAGAACAGTTGCCGAAATCGATCTTGGAATGCACTTTTCATTATTTTCGGGGCTTAAAAACGATGTTTGGTGAGTTTCTGAAAAAATGATTAGTCAAAGTCAAGTTTTAATAGGAAGTTGCATGCAAGTTTTATTAGTAACAATGAAATTATGGTTTGCAGAACAGTTGCCGAAATCGATCTTGGAATGCACTTTTCATTATTTTCGGGGCTTAAACACGATGTTTTGGTGAGTTTATGAAAAAAATGATTAGTCAAAGTCAAGTTTTAATAGGCAGTTGCATGCAAGTTTTATTAGTAACAATGAAACTATGGTTTGCAGAACAGTTGCCGAAATCGATCTTGGAATGCACTTTTCATTATTTTCGGGGCTTAAAAACGATGTTTGGTGAGTTTCTGAAAAAATGATTAGTCAAAGTCAAGTTTTAATAGGAAGTTGCATGCAAGTTTTATTAGTAACAATGAAATTATGGTTTGCAGAACAGTTGCCGAAATCGATCTTGGAATGCACTTTTCATTATTTTCGGGGCTTAAACACGATGTTTTGGTGAGTTTATGAAAAAAATGATTAGTCAAAGTCAAGTTTTAATAGGCAGTTGCATGCAAGTTTTATTAGTAACAATGAAATTATGGTTTGCAAAAAAGTTTCCGAAATCGATCTTGGAATGCACTTTTCATTATTTTGGGGGCTTAAAAACGATGTTTGGTGAGTTTCTGGAAAAATGATTAGTCAAAGTCAAGTTTTAATAGGAAGTTGCATGCAAGTTTTATTAGTAACAATGAAATTATGGTTTGCAGAACAGTTGCCGAAATCGATCTTGGAATGCACTTTTCATTATTTTGGGGGCTCAAAAATGATGGTTTGGTTGGTCTCTGAAAAAATGATTTGTCAAAGTCGAGTTTGAATAGGCAACTTGCATACAAGTTTGACTAGTTACATTGAAATGTTGGTTTGCCAAAAAGTTTCCGAAATCGATTTTGGATTTCACTTTTCATTATTTTGGGGGCTCAAAAATGATGTTTTGGTTGGTCTCTGAAAAAATGATTTGTCAAAGTCAAGTTTTAAAGGGCAACTTTCATACAAGTTTGACTATTGACAATGAAATGTTGGTTTGCCAAAAAGTTTCCGAAATCGATCTTGGAATGCACTTTTCATTATTTTGGGGGCTTAAAAACGAGGTTTTGGTGAGTTTATGAAAAAAATGATTAGTCAAAGTCAAGTTTTAATAGGCAGTTGCATGCAAGTTTTATTAGTAACAATGAAATTATGGTTTGCAAAAAAGTTTCCGAAATCGATCTTGGAATGCACTTTTCATTATTTTGGGGGCTTAAAAACGATGTTTGGTGAGTTTCTGGAAAAATGATTAGTCAAAGTCAAGTTTTAATAGGAAGTTGCATGCAAGTTTTATTAGTAACAATGAAATTATGGTTTGCAGAACAGTTGCCGAAATCGATCTTGGAATGCACTTTTCATTATTTTGGGGGCTTAAAAACGATGTTTGGTGAGTTTCTGGAAAAATGATTAGTCAAAGTCAAGTTTTAATAGGAAGTTGCATGCAAGTTTTATTAGTAACAATGAAATTATGGTTTGCAAAAAAGTTTCCGAAATCGATCTTGGAATGCACTTTTCATTATTTTGGGGGCTTAAAAACGATGTTTGGTGAGTTTCTGGAAAAATGATTAGTCAAAAGTCAAGTTTAATAGGAAGTTGCATGCAAGTTTTATTAGTAACAATGAAATTATGGTTTGCAGAACAGTTGCCGAAATCGATCTTGGAATGCACTTTTCATTATTTTGGGGGCTTAAAAACGATGTTTGGTGAGTTTCTGGAAAAATGATTAGTCAAAGTCAAGTTTTAATAGGAAGTTGCATGCAAGTTTTATTAGTAACAATGAAATTATGGTTTGCAAAAAAGTTTCCGAAATCGATCTTGGAATGCACTTTTCATTATTTTGGGGGCTTAAAAACGAGGTTTTGGTGAGTTTATGAAAAAAATGATTAGTCAAAGTCAAGTTTTAATAGGGCAGTTGCATGCAAGTTTTATAGTAACAATGAAATTATGGTTTGCAAAAAAGTTTCCGAAATCGATCTTGGAATGCACTTTTCATTATTTTGGGGGCTTAAAAACGAGGTTTTGGTGAGTTTATGAAAAAAATGATTAGTCAAAGTCAAGTTTTAATAGGCAGTTGCATGCAAGTTTTATTAGTAACAATGAAATTATGGTTGCAAAAAAGTTTCCGAAATCGATCTTGGAATGCACTTTCCATTATTTTGGGGGCTTAAAAACGATGTTTGGTGAGTTTCTGGAAAAATGATTAGTCAAAGTCAAGTTTTAATAGGAAGTTGCATGCAAGTTTTATTAGTAACAATGAAATTATGGTTTGCAGAACAGTTGCCGAAATCGATCTTGGAATGCACTTTTCATTATTTTGGGGGCTTAAAAACGAGGTTTTGGTGAGTTTATGAAAAAAATGATTAGTCAAAGTCAAGTTTTAATAGGCAGTTGCATGCAAGTTTTATTAGTAACAATGAAATTATGGTTTGCAAAAAAGTTTCCGAAATCGATCTTGGAATGCACTTTTCATTATTTTGGGGGCTTAAAAGCGATGTTTTGGTGAGTTTATGACAAAATGATTAGTCAAAGTCAAGTTTTAATAAGCAGTTGCATGCAACTTTTATTAGTAACAATGAAATTATGGTTTGCATAACAGTTTCCGAAATCGATCTTGGAATGCACTTTTCATTATTTTGGGGGCTTAAAAACGAGGTTTTGGTGAGTTTATGAAAAAAATGATTAGTCAAAGTCAAGTTTTAATAGGCAGTTGCATGCAAGTTTTATTAGTAACAATGAAACTATGGTTTTGCAGAACAGTTGCCGAAATCGATCTTGGAATGCACTTTTCATTATTTTCGGGGCTTAAAAACGATGTTTGGTGAGTTTCTGAAAAAATGATTAGTCAAAGTCAAGTTTTAATAGGAAGTTGCATGCAAGTTTTATTAGTAACAAATGAAATTATGGTTTGCAGAACAGTTGCCGAAATCGATCTTGGAATGCACTTTTCATTATTTCGGGGCTTAAACACGATGTTTTGGTGAGTTTATGAAAAAATGATTAGTCAAAGGCAAGTTTTAATAGGCAGTTGCATGCAAGTTTTATTAGTAACAATGAAATTATGGTTTGCAAAAAAGTTTCCGAAATCGATCTTGGAATGCACTTTTCATTATTTTCGGGGCTTAAAAACGATGTTTGGTGAGTTTCTGAAAAAATGATTAGTCAAAGTCAAGTTTTAATAGGAAGTTGCATGCAAGTTTTATTAGTAACAATGAAACTATGGTTTGCAGAACAGTTGCCGAAATCGATCTTGGAATGCACTTTTCATTATTTTCGGGGCTTAAAAACGATGTTTGGTGAGTTCTGAAAAAATGATTAGTCAAAGTCAAGTTTTAATAGGAAGTTGCATGCAAGTTTTATTAGTAACAATGAAATTATGGTTTGCAGAACAGTTGCCGAAATCGATCTTGGAATGCACTTTTCATTATTTTCGGGGCTTAAACACGATGTTTTGGTGAGTTTATGAAAAAAATGATTAGTCAAAGTCAAGTTTTAATAGGCAGTTGCAAGCAAGTTTTATTAGTAACAATGAAATTATGGTTTGCAAAAAAGTTTCCGAAATCGATCTTGGAATGCACTTTTCATTATTTTGGGGGCTTTAAAACGATGTTTGGTGAGTTTCTGGAAAAATGATTAGTCAAAGTCAAGTTTTAATAGAAGTTGCATGCAAGTTTTATTAGTAACAATGAAATTATGGTTTGCAAAAAAGTTTCCGAAATCGATCTTGGAATGCACTTTTCATATTTTTGGGGGCTTAAAAACGAGGTTTTTGGTGAGTTTATGAAAAAAAATGATTAGTCAAAGTCAAGTTTTAATAGGCAGTTGCATGCAAGTTTTATTAGTAACAATGAAATTATGGTTTTGCAAAAAAGTTTCCGAAATCGATCTTGGAATGCACTTTTCATTATTTTGGGGGCTTAAAAACGAGGTTTTGGTGAGTTTATGAAAAAAATGATTAGTCAAAGTCAAGTTTTAATAGGCAGTTGCATGCAAGTTTATTAGTAACAATGAAATTATGGTTTTGCAAAAAAGTTTCCGAAATCGATCTTGGAATGCACTTTCCATTATTTTGGGGGCTTAAAAACGATGTTTGGTGAGTTTCTGGAAAAATGATTAGTCAAAGTCAAGTTTTAATAGGAAGTTGCATGCAAGTTTTATTAGTAACAATGAAATTATGGTTTGCAGAACAGTTGCCGAAATCGATCTTGGAATGCACTTTTCATTATTTTGGGGGCTTAAAAACGAGGTTTGGTGAGTTTATGAAAAAAATGATTAGTCAAAGTCAAGTTTTAATAGGCAGTTGCATGCAAGTTTTATTAGTAACAATGAAATTATGGTTTGCAAAAAAGTTTCCGAAATCGATCTTGGAATGCACTTTTCATTATTTTTGGGGGCTTAAAAACGATGTTTGGTGAGTTTTCTGGAAAAATGATTAGTCAAAGTCAAGTTTTATAGGAAGTTGCATGCAAGTTTTATTAGTAACAATGAAATTATGGTTTGCAGAACAGTTGCCGAAATCGATCTTGGAATGCACTTTTCATTATTTTGGGGGCTTAAAAACGAGGTTTTGGTGAGTTTATGAAAAAAATGATTAGTCAAAGTCAAGTTTTAATAGGCAGTTGCATGCAAGTTTTATTAGTAACAATGAAACTATGGTTTGCAGAACAGTTGCCGAAAATCGATCTTGGAATGCACTTTTCATTATTTTCGGGGCTTAAAAACGATGTTTGGTGAGTTTCTGAAAAAATGATTAGTCAAAGTCAAGTTTTAATAGGAAGTTGCATGCAAGTTTTATTAGTAACAATGAAATTATGGTTTGCAGAACAGTTGCCGAAATCGATCTTGGAATGCACTTTCATTATTTTCGGGGCTCTAAACACGATGTTTTGGTGAGTTTATGAAAAAAATGATTAGTCAAAGTCAAGTTTTAATAGGCAGTTGCATGCAAGTTTTATTAGTAACAATGAAATTATGGGTTTGCAAAAAAGTTTCCGAAATCGATCTTGGAATGCACTTTTCATTATTTTCGGGGCTTAAAAACGATGTTTGGTGAGTTTCTGAAAAAATGATTAGTCAAAGTCAAGTTTTAATAGGAAAGTTGCATGCAAGTTTTATTAGTAACAATGAAATTATGGTTTGCAAAAAAGTTTCCGAAATCGATCTTGGAATGCACTTTTCATTATTTTGGGGGCTTAAAATCGATGTTTTGGTGAGTTTTATGACAAAATGATTAGTCAAAGTCAAGTTTTAATAAGCAGTTGCATGCAACTTTTATTAGTAACAATGAAATTATGGTTTGCATAACAGTTTCCGAAATCGATCTTGGAATGCACTTTTCATTATTTTGGGGGCTTAAAAACGAGGTTTTGGTGAGTTTATGAAAAAAATGATTAGTCAAAGTCAAGTTTTAATAGGCAGTTGCATGCAAGTTTTATTAGTAACAATGAAACTATGGTTTGCAGAACAGTTGCCGAAATCGATCTTGGAATGCACTTTTCATTATTTTCGGGGCTTAAAAACGATGTTTGGTGAGTTTCTGAAAAATGATTAGTCAAAGTCAAGTTTTAATAGAAGTTGCATTGCAAGTTTTATTAGTAACAATGAAATTATGGTTTGCAGAACAGTTGCCGAAATCGATCTTGGAATGCACTTTTCATTATTTTCGGGGCTTAAACACGATGTTTTTGGTGAGTTTATGAAAAAAATGATTAGTCAAAGTCAAGTTTTAATAGGCAGTTGCATGCAAGTTTTATTAGTAACAATGAAATTATGGTTTGCAAAAAAGTTTCCGAAATCGATCTTGGAATGCACTTTTCATTATTTTGGGGGCTTAAAAAACGATGTTTGGTGAGTTTCTGGAAAAATGATTAGTCAAAGTCAAGTTTTAATAGGAAGTTGCATGCAAGTTTTATTAGTAACAATGAAATTATGGTTTGCAGAACAGTTGCCGAAATCGATCTTGGAATGCACTTTTCATTATTTTGGGGGCTTAAAAACGAGGTTTTGGTGAGTTTATGAAAAAAATGATTAGTCAAAGTCAAGTTTTAATAGGCAGTTGCAAGCAAGTTTTATTAGTAACAATGAAATTATGGTTTGCAAAAAAGTTTCCGAAATCGATCTTGGAATGCACTTTTCATTATTTTGGGGGCTTAAAAACGATGTTTGGTGAGTTTCTGGAAAATGATTAGTCAAAGTCAAGTTTTAATAGGAAGTTGCATGCAAGTTTTATTAGTAACAATGAAATTATGGTTTGCAAAAAAGTTTCCGAAATCGATCTTGGAATGCACTTTTCATTATTTTGGGGGCTTAAAAACGAGGTTTTGGTGAGTTTATGAAAAAATGATTAGTCAAAGTCAAGTTTTAATAGGCAGTTGCATGCAAGTTTTATTAGTAACAATGAAATTATGGTTTGCAAAAAAGTTTCCGAAATCGATCTTGGAATGCACTTTTCATTATTTTGGGGGCTTAAAAACGATGTTTGGTGAGTTTCTGGAAAAATGATTAGTCAAAGTCAAGTTTTAATAGGAAGTTGCATGCAACTTTTATTAGTAACAATGAAATTATGGTTTGCATAACAGTTTCCGAAATCGATCTTGGAATGCACTTTTCATTATTTTGGGGGCTTAAAAACGAGGTTTTGGTGAGTTTATGAAAAAAATGATTAGTCAAAGTCAAGTTTTAATAGGCAGTTGCATGCAAGTTTTATTAGTAACAATGAAATTATGGTTTGCAAAAAGTTTCCGAAATCGATCTTGGAATGCACTTTTCATTATTTTGGGGGCTTAAAAGCGATGTTTTGGTGAGTTTATGACAAAATGATTAGTCAAAGTCAAGTTTTAATAAGCAGTTGCATGCAACTTTTATTAGTAACAATGAAATTATGGTTTGCATAACAGTTTCCGAAATCGATCTTGGAATGCACTTTTCATTATTTTGGGGGCTTAAAAACGAGGTTTTGGTGAGTTTATGAAAAAAATGATTAGTCAAAGTCAAGTTTTAATAGGCAGTTGCATGCAAGTTTTATTAGTAACAATGAAATTATGGTTTGCAAAAAAGTTTCCGAAATCGATCTTGGAATGCACTTTTCATTATTTTGGGGGCTTAAAAACGATGTTTGGTGAGTTTCTGGAAAAATGATTAGTCAAAGTCAAGTTTTAATAGGAAGTTGCATGCAAGTTTTATTAGTAACAATGAAATTATGGTTTGCAGAACAGTTGCCGAAATCGATCTTGGAATGCACTTTTCATTATTTTGGGGGCTTAAAAACGAGGTTTTGGTGAGTTTATGAAAAAAATGATTAGTCAAAGTCAAGTTTTAACAGGCAGTTGCATGCAAGTTTTATTAGTAACAATGAAATTATGGTTTGCAAAAAAGTTTCCGAAATCGATCTTGGAATGCACTTTTCATTATTTTGGGGGCTTAAAAACGATGTTTGGTGAGTTTCTGAAAAAATGATTAGTCAAAGTCAAGTTTTAATAGGAAGTTGCATGCAAGTTTTATTAGTAACAATGAAATTATGGTTTGCAAAAAAGTTTCCGAAATCGATCTTGGAATGCACTTTTCATTATTTTGGGGGCTTAAAAACGAGGTTTTGGTGAGTTTATGAAAAAAATGATTAGTCAAAGTCAAGTTTTAATAGGCAGTTGCATGCAAGTTTTATTAGTAACAATGAAATTATGGTTTGCAAAAAAGTTTCCGAAATCGATCTTGGAATGCACTTTTCATTATTTTGGGGGCTTAAAAACGAGGTTTTGGTGAGTTTATGAAAAAAATGATTAGTCAAAGTCAAGTTTTAATAGGAAGTTGCATGCAAGTTTTATTAGTAACAATGAAATTATGGTTTGCAGAACAGTTGCCGAAATCGATCTTGGAATGCACTTTTCATTATTTTGGGGGCTTAAAAACGAGGTTTTGGTGAGTTTATGAAAAAAATGATTAGTCAAAGTCAAGTTTTAATAGGCAGTTGCATGCAAGTTTTATTAGTAACAATGAAATTATGGTTTGCAAAAAAGTTTCCGAAATCGATCTTGGAATGCACTTTTCATTATTTTGGGGGCTTAAAAACGAGGTTTTGGTGAGTTTATGAAAAAAATGATTAGTCAAAGTCAAGTTTTAACAGGCAGTTGCATGCAAGTTTTATTAGTAACAATGAAATTATGGTTTGCAAAAAAGTTTCCGAAATCGATCTTGGAATGCACTTTTCATTATTTTGGGGGCTTAAAAACGATGTTTTGGTGAGTTTATGACAAAATGATTAGTCAAAGTCAAGTTTTAATGAGCAGTTGCATGCAAGTTTTATTAGTAACAATGAAATTATGGTTTGCAAAAAAGTTTCCGAAATCGATCTTGGAATGCACTTTTCATTATTTTGGGGGCTTAAAAACGATGTTTGGTGAGTTTCTGAAAAAATGATTAGTCAAAGTCAAGTTTTAATAGGAAGTTGCATGCAAGTTTTATTAGTAACAATGAAATTATGGTTTGCAGAACAGTTGCCGAAATCGATCTTGGAATGCACTTTTCATTATTTTCGGGGCTTAAACACGATGTTTTGGTGAGTTTATGAAAAAAATGATTAGTCAAAATCAAGTTTTAATAGGCAGTTGCATGCAAGTTTTATTAGTAACAATGAAATTATGGTTTGCAAAAAAGTTTCCGAAATCGATCTTGGAATGCACTTTTCATTATTTTGGGGGCTTAAAAACGATGTTTGGTGAGTTTCTGAAAAAATGATTAGTCAAAGTCAAGTTTTAATAGGAAGTTGCATGCAAGTTTTATTAGTAACAATGAAATTATGGTTTGCAGAACAGTTGCCGAAATCGATCTTGGAATGCACTTTTCATTATTTTGGGGGCTTAAAAGCGATGTTTTGGTGAGTTTATGACAAAATGATTAGTCAAAGTCAAGTTTTAATGAGCAGTTGCATGCAAGTTTTATTAGTAACAATGAAATTATGGTTTGCAAAAAAGTTTCCGAAATCGATCTTGGAATGCACTTTTCATTATTTTGGGGGCTTAAAAACGATGTTTGGTGAGTTTCTGAAAAAATGATTAGTCAAAGTCAAGTTTTAATAGGAAGTTGCATGCAAGTTTTATTAGTAACAATGAAATTATGGTTTGCAGAACAGTTGCCGAAATCGATCTTGGAATGCACTTTTCATTATTTTGGGGGCTTAAAAACGATGTTTGGTGAGTTTCTGAAAAAATGATTAGTCAAAGTCAAGTTTTAATAGGAAGTTGCATGCAAGTTTTATTAGTAACAATGAAATTATGGTTTGCAGAACAGTTGCCGAAATCGATCTTGGAATGCACTTTTCATTATTTTCGGGGCTTAAACACGATGTTTTGGTGAGTTTATGAAAAAAATGATTAGTCAAAGTCAAGTTTTAATAGGCAGTTGCATGCAAGTTTTATTAGTAACAATGAAATTATGGTTTGCAAAAAAGTTTCCGAAATCGATCTTGGAATGCACTTTTCATTATTTTGGGGGCTTAAAAACGATGTTTGGGTGAGTTTCCGAAAAAATGATTAGTCAAAGTCAAGTTTTAATAGGAAGTTGCATGCAAGTTTTATTAGTAACAATGAAATTATGGTTTGCAGAACAGTTGCCGAAATCGATCTTGGAATGCACTTTTCATTATTTTCGGGGCTTAAACACGATGTTTTGGTGAGTTTATGAAAAAAATGATTAGTCAAAGTCAAGTTTTAATAGGCAGTTGCATGCAAGTTTTATTAGTAACAATGAAATTATGGTTTGCAAAAAAGTTTCCGAAATCGATCTTGGAATGCACTTTTCATTATTTTGGGGGCTTAAAAACGATGTTTGGGTGAGTTTCTGAAAAAATGATTAGTCAAAGTCAAGTTTTAATAGGAAGTTGCATGCAAGTTTTATTAGTAACAATGAAATTATGGTTTGCAGAACAGTTGCCGAAATCGATCTTGGAATGCACTTTTCATTATTTTCGGGGCTTAAACACGATGTTTTGGTGAGTTTATGAAAAAATGATTAGTCAAAGTCAAGTTTTAATAGGCAGTTGCATGCAAGTTTTATTAGTAACAATGAAATTATGGTTTGCAAAAAAGTTTCCGAAATCGATCTTGGAATGCACTTTTCATTATTTTGGGGGCTTAAAAACGATGTTTGGGTGAGTTTCTGAAAAAATGATTAGTCAAAGTCAAGTTTTAATAGGAAGTTGCATGCAAGTTTTATTAGTAACAATGAAATTATGGTTTGCAGAACAGTTGCCGAAATCGATCTTGGAATGCACTTTTCATTATTTTCGGGGCTTAAACACGATGTTTTGGTGAGTTTATGAAAAAATGATTAGTCAAAGTCAAGTTTTAATAGGCAGTTGCATGCAAGTTTTATTAGTAACAATGAAATTATGGTTTGCAAAAAAGTTTCCGAAATCGATCTTGGAATGCACTTTTCATTATTTTGGGGGCTTAAAAACGATGTTTGGGTGAGTTTCTGAAAAAATGATTAGTCAAAGTCAAGTTTTAATAGGAAGTTGCATGCAAGTTTTATTAGTAACAATGAAATTATGGTTTGCAGAACAGTTGCCGAAATCGATCTTGGAATGCACTTTTCATTATTTTGGGGGCTTAAAAACGAGGTTTTGGTGAGTTTATGAAAAAAATGATTAGTCAAAGTCAAGTTTTAATAGGAAGTTGCATGCAAGTTTTATTAGTAACAATGAAATTATGGTTTGCAGAACAGTTTCCGAAATCGATCTTGGAATGCACTTTTCATTATTTTGGGGGCTTAAAAACGAGGTTTTGGTGAGTTTATGAAAAAAATGATTAGTCAAAGTCAAGTTTTAATAGGCAGTTGCATGCAAGTTTTATTAGTAACAATGAAATTATGGTTTGCAAAAAAGTTTCCGAAATCGATCTTGGAATGCACTTTTCATTATTTTGGGGGCTTAAAAACGAGGTTTTGGTGAGTTTATGAAAAAAATGATTAGTCAAAGTCAAGTTTTAACAGGCAGTTGCATGCAAGTTTTATTAGTAACAATGAAATTATGGTTTGCAAAAAAGTTTCCGAAATCGATCTTGGAATGCACTTTTCATTATTTTGGGGGCTTAAAAGCGATGTTTTGGTGAGTTTATGAAAAAATGATTAGTCAAAGTCAAGTTTTAATAAGCAGTTGCATGCAAGTTTTATTAGTAACAATGAAATTATGGTTTGCAAAAAAGTTTCCGAAATCGATCTTGGAATGCACTTTTCATTATTTTGGGGGCTTAAAAACGATGTTTGGTGAGTTTCTGAAAAAATGATTAGTCAAAGTCAAGTTTTAATAGGAAGTTGCATGCAAGTTTTATTAGTAACAATGAAATTATGGTTTGCAGAACAGTTGCCGAAATCGATCTTGGAATGCACTTTTCATTATTTTCGGGGCTTAAACACGATGTTTTGGTGAGTTTATGAAAAAAATGATTAGTCAAAGTCAAGTTTTAATAGGCAGTTGCATGCAAGTTTTATTAGTAACAATGAAATTATGGTTTGCAAAAAAGTTTCCGAAATCGATCTTGGAATGCACTTTTCATTATTTTGGGGGCTTAAAAACGATGTTTGGGTGAGTTTCTGAAAAAATGATTAGTCAAAGTCAAGTTTTAATAGGAAGTTGCATGCAAGTTTTATTAGTAACAATGAAATTATGGTTTGCAGAACAGTTGCCGAAATCGATCTTGGAATGCACTTTTCATTATTTTCGGGGCTTAAACACGATGTTTTGGTGAGTTTATGAAAAAATGATTAGTCAAAGTCAAGTTTTAATAGGCAGTTGCATGCAAGTTTTATTAGTAACAATGAAATTATGGTTTGCAAAAAAGTTTCCGAAATCGATCTTGGAATGCACTTTTCATTATTTTGGGGGCTTAAAAACGATGTTTGGGTGAGTTTCTGAAAAAATGATTAGTCAAAGTCAAGTTTTAATAGGAAGTTGCATGCAAGTTTTATTAGTAACAATGAAATTATGGTTTGCAGAACAGTTGCCGAAATCGATCTTGGAATGCACTTTTCATTATTTTGGGGGGCTTAAAAACGAGGTTTTGGTGAGTTTATGAAAAAAATGATTAGTCAAAGTCAAGTTTTAATAGGAAGTTGCATGCAAGTTTTATTAGTAACAATGAAATTATGGTTTGCAGAACAGTTGCCGAAATCGATCTTGGAATGCACTTTTCATTATTTTGGGGGCTTAAAAACGAGGTTTTGGTGAGTTTATGAAAAAAATGATTAGTCAAAGTCAAGTTTTAATAGGCAGTTGCATGCAAGTTTTATTAGTAACAATGAAATTATGGTTTGCAAAAAAGTTTCCGAAATCGATCATGGAATGCACTTTTCATTATTTTGGGGGCTTAAAAACGAGGTTTTGGTGAGTTTATGAAAAAAATGATTAGTCAAAGTCAAGTTTTAACAGGCAGTTGCATGCAAGTTTTATTAGTAACAATGAAATTATGGTTTGCAAAAAAGTTTCCGAAATCGATCTTGGAATGCACTTTTCATTATTTTGGGGGCTTAAAAGCGATGTTTTGGTGAGTTTATGAAAAAATGATTAGTCAAAGTCAAGTTTTAATAAGCAGTTGCATGCAAGTTTTATTAGTAACAATGAAATTATGGTTTGCAAAAAAGTTTCCGAAATCGATCTTGGAATGCACTTTTCATTATTTTGGGGGCTTAAAAACGATGTTTGGTGAGTTTATGACAAAATGATTAGTCAAAGTCAAGTTTTAATAGGCAGTTGCATGCAAGTTTTATTAGTAACAATGAAATTATGGTTTGCAGAACAGTTGCCGAAATCGATCTTGGAATGCACTTTTCATTATTTTCGGGGCTTAAACACGATGTTTTGGTGAGTTTATGAAAAAAATGATTAGTCAAAGTCAAGTTTTAATAGGCAGTTGCATGCAAGTTTTATTAGTAACAATGAAATTATGGTTTGCAAAAAAGTTTCCGAAATCGATCTTGGAATGCACTTTTCATTATTTTGGGGGCTTAAAAACGATGTTTGGTGAGTTTCTGAAAAAATGATTAGTCAAAGTCAAGTTTTAATAGGAAGTTGCATGCAAGTTTTATTAGTAACAATGAAATTATGGTTTGCAGAACAGTTGCCGAAATCGATCTTGGAATGCACTTTTCATTATTTTCGGGGCTTAAACACGATGTTTTGGTGAGTTTATGAAAAAAATGATTAGTCAAAGTCAAGTTTTAATAGGCAGTTGCATGCAAGTTTTATTAGTAACAATGAAATTATGGTTTGCAAAAAAGTTTCCGAAATCGATCTTGGAATGCACTTTTCATTATTTTGGGGGCTTAAAAACGATGTTTGGTGAGTTTCTGGAAAAATGATTAGTCAAAGTCAAGTTTTAATAGGAAGTTGCATGCAAGTTTTATTAGTAACAATGAAATTATGGTTTGCAGAACAGTTGCCGAAATCGATCTTGGAATGCACTTTTCATTATTTTGGGGGCTTAAAAACGAGGTTTTGGTGAGTTTATGAAAAAATGATTTGTCAAAGTCAAGTTTTAATAGGCAGTTGCATGCAAGTTTTATTAGTAACAATGAAATTATGGTTTGCAAAAAAGTTTCCGAAATCGATCTTGGAATGCACTTTTCATTATTTTGGGGGCTTAAAAACGATGTTTGGTGAGTTTCTGGAAAAATGATTAGTCAAAGTCAAGTTTTAATAGGAAGTTGCATGCAAGTTTTATTAGTAACAATGAAATTATGGTTTGCAGAACAGTTGCCGAAATCGATCTTGGAATGCACTTTTCATTATTTTGGGGGCTTAAAAACGAGGTTTTGGTGAGTTTATGAAAAAAATGATTAGTCAAAGTCAAGTTTTAATAGGCAGTTGCATGCAAGTTTTATTAGTAACAATGAAATTATGGTTTGCAAAAAAGTTTCCGAAATCGATCTTGGAATGCACTTTTCATTATTTTGGGGGCTTAAAAACGATGTTTGGTGAGTTTCTGGAAAAATGATTAGTCAAAGTCAAGTTTTAATAGGAAGTTGCATGCAAGTTTTATTAGTAACAATGAAATTATGGTTTGCAAAAAAGTTTCCGAAATCGATCTTGGAATGCACTTTTCATTATTTTGGGGGCTTAAAAACGAGGTTTTGGTGAGTTTATGAAAAAAATGATTAGTCAAAGTCAAGTTTTAATAGGCAGTTGCATGCAAGTTTTATTAGTAACAATGAAATTATGGTTTGCAGAACAGTTGCCGAAATCGATCTTGGAATGCACTTTTCATTATTTTGGGGGCTTAAAAACGAGGTTTTGGTGAGTTTATGAAAAAAATGATTAGTCAAAGTCAAGTTTTAATAGGCAGTTGCATGCAAGTTTTATTAGTAACAATGAAATTATGGTTTGCAAAAAAGTTTCCGAAATCGATCTTGGAATGCACTTTTCATTATTTTGGGGGCTTAAAAACGAGGTTTTGGTGAGTTTATGAAAAAAATGATTAGTCAAAGTCAAGTTTTAACAGGCAGTTGCATGCAAGTTTTATTAGTAACAATGAAATTATGGTTTGCAAAAAAGTTTCCGAAATCGATCTTGGAATGCACTTTTCATTATTGTGGGGGCTTAAAAGCGATGTTTTGGTGAGTTTATGAAAAAATGATTAGTCAAAGTCAAGTTTTAATAAGCAGTTGCATGCAAGTTTTATTAGTAACAATGAAATTATGGTTTGCAAAAAAGTTTCCGAAATCGATCTTGGAATGCACTTTTCATTATTTTGGGGGCTTAAAAACGATGTTTGGTGAGTTTCTGAAAAAATGATTAGTCAAAGTCAAGTTTTAATAGGAAGTTGCATGCAAGTTTTATTAGTAACAATGAAATTATGGTTTGCAGAACAGTTGCCGAAATCGATCTTGGAATGCACTTTTCATTATTTTCGGGGCTTAAACACGATGTTTTGGTGAGTTTATGAAAAAAATGATTAGTCAAAGTCAAGTTTTAATAGGCAGTTGCATGCAAGTTTTATTAGTAACAATGAAATTATGGTTTGCAAAAAAGTTTCCGAAATCGATCTTGGAATGCACTTTTCATTATTTTGGGGGCTTAAAAACGATGTTTGGTGAGTTTCTGGAAAAATGATTAGTCAAAGTCAAGTTTTAATAGGAAGTTGCATGCAAGTTTTATTAGTAACAATGAAATTATGGTTTGCAGAACAGTTGCCGAAATCGATCTTGGAATGCACTTTTCATTATTTTGGGGGCTTAAAAACGAGGTTTTGGTGAGTTTATGAAAAAATGATTAGTCAAAGTCAAGTTTTAATAGGCAGTTGCATGCAAGTTTTATTAGTAACAATGAAATTATGGTTTGCAGAACAGTTGCCGAAATCGATCTTGGAATGCACTTTTCATTATTTTGGGGGCTTAAAAACGAGGTTTTGGTGAGTTTATGAAAAAAATGATTAGTCAAAGTCAAGTTTTAATAGGCAGTTGCATGCAAGTTTTATTAGTAACAATGAAATTATGGTTTGCAAAAAAGTTTCCGAAATCGATCTTGGAATGCACTTTTCATTATTTTGGGGGCTTAAAAACGATGTTTGGTGAGTTTCTGGAAAAATGATTAGTCAAAGTCAAGTTTTAATAGGAAGTTGCATGCAAGTTTTATTAGTAACAATGAAATTATGGTTTGCAAAAAAGTTTCCGAAATCGATCTTGGAATGCACTTTTCATTATTTTGGGGGCTTAAAAACGAGGTTTTGGTGAGTTTATGAAAAAAATGATTAGTCAAAGTCAAGTTTTAATAGGCAGTTGCATGCAAGTTTTATTAGTAACAATGAAATTATGGTTTGCAGAACAGTTGCCGAAATCGATCTTGGAATGCACTTTTCATTATTTTGGGGACTTAAAAACGAGGTTTTGGTGAGTTTATGAAAAAAATGATTAGTCAAAGTCAAGTTTTAATAGGCAGTTGCATGCAAGTTTTATTAGTAACAATGAAATTATGGTTTGCAAAAAAGTTTCCGAAATCGATCTTGGAATGCACTTTTCATTATTTTGGGGGCTTAAAAACGAGGTTTTGGTGAGTTTATGAAAAAAATGATTAGTCAAAGTCAAGTTTTAACAGGCAGTTGCATGCAAGTTTTATTAGTAACAATGAAATTATGGTTTGCAAAAAAGTTTCCGAAATCGATCTTGGAATGCACTTTTCATTATTTTGGGGGCTTAAAAGCGATGTTTTGGTGAGTTTATGAAAAAATGATTAGTCAAAGTCAAGTTTTAATAAGCAGTTGCATGCAAGTTTTATTAGTAACAATGAAATTATGGTTTGCAAAAAAGTTTCCGAAATCGATCTTGGAATGCACTTTTCATTATTTTGGGGGCTTAAAAACGATGTTTGGTGAGTTTCTGAAAAAATGATTAGTCAAAGTCAAGTTTTAATAGGAAGTTGCATGCAAGTTTTATTAGTAACAATGAAATTATGGTTTGCAGAACAGTTGCCGAAATCGATCTTGGAATGCACTTTTCATTATTTTCGGGGCTTAAACACGATGTTTTGGTGAGTTTATGAAAAAAATGATTAGTCAAAGTCAAGTTTTAATAGGCAGTTGCATGCAAGTTTTATTAGTAACAATGAAATTATGGTTTGCAAAAAAGTTTCCGAAATCGATCTTGGAATGCACTTTTCATTATTTTGGGGGCTTAAAAACGATGTTTTGGTGAGTTTCTGGAAAAATGATTAGTCAAAATCAAGTTTTAATAGGAAGTTGCATGCAAGTTTTATTAGTAACAATGAAATTATGGTTTGCAGAACAGTTGCCGAAATCGATCTTGGAATGCACTTTTCATTATTTTCGGGGCTTAAACACGATGTTTTGGTGAGTTTATGAAAAAAATGATTAGTCAAAATCAAGTTTTAATAGGCAGTTGCATGCAAGTTTTATTAGTAACAATGAAATTATGGTTTGCAAAAAAGTTTCCGAAATCGATCTTGGAATGCACTTTTCATTATTTTGGGGGCTTAAAAACGATGTTTGGTGAGTTTCTGAAAAAATGATTAGTCAAAGTCAAGTTTTAATAGGAAGTTGCATGCAAGTTTTATTAGTAACAATGAAATTATGGTTTGCAGAACAGTTGCCGAAATCGATCTTGGAATGCACTTTTCATTATTTTGGGGGCTTAAAAGCGATGTTTTGGTGAGTTTATGACAAAATGATTAGTCAAAGTCAAGTTTTAATGAGCAGTTGCATGCAAGTTTTATTAGTAACAATGAAATTATGGTTTGCAAAAAAGTTTCCGAAATCGTTCTTGGAATGCACTTTTCATTATTTTGGGGGCTTAAAAACGATGTTTGGTGAGTTTCTGAAAAAATGATTAGTCAAAGTCAAGTTTTAATAGGAAGTTGCATGCAAGTTTTATTAGTAACAATGAAATTATGGTTTGCAGAACAGTTGCCGAAATCGATCTTGGAATGCACTTTTCATTATTTTCGGGGCTTAAAAACGATGTTTGGTGAGTTTCTGAAAAAATGATTAGTCAAAGTCAAGTTTTAATAGGAAGTTGCATGCAAGTTTTATTAGTAACAATGAAATTATGGTTTGCAGAACAGTTGCCGAAATCGATCTTGGAATGCACTTTTCATTATTTTCGGGGCTTAAAAACGATGTTTGGTGAGTTTCTGAAAAAATGATTAGTCAAAGTCAAGTTTTAATAGGAAGTTGCATGCAAGTTTTATTAGTAACAATGAAATTATGGTTTGCAGAACAGTTGCCGAAATCGATCTTGGAATGCACTTTTCATTATTTTGGGGGCTTAAAAACGATGTTTGGTGAGTTTCTGAAAAAATGATTAGTCAAAGTCAAGTTTTAATAGGAAGTTGCATGCAAGTTTTATTAGTAACAATGAAATTATGGTTTGCAGAACAGTTGCCGAAATCGATCTTGGAATGCACTTTTCATTATTTTCGGGGCTTAAACACGATGTTTGGGTGAGTTTATGAAAAAAATGATTAGTCAAAGTCAAGTTTTAATAAGCAGTTGCATGCAAGTTTTATTAGTAACAATGAAATTATGGTTTGCAAAAAAGTTTCCGAAATCGATCTTGGAATGCACTTTTCATTATTTTGGGGGCTTAAAAACGATGTTTGGTGAGTTTCTGAAAAAATGATTAGTCAAAGTCAAGTTTTAATAGGAAGTTGCATGCAAGTTTTATTAGTAACAATGAAATTATGGTTTGCAGAACAGTTGCCGAAATCGATCTTGGAATGCACTTTTCATTATTTTCGGGGCTTAAAAACGATGTTTGGTGAGTTTCTGAAAAAATGATTAGTCAAAGTCAAGTTTTAATAGGAAGTTGCATGCAAGTTTTATTAGTAACAATGAAATTATGGTTTGCAGAACAGTTGCCGAAATCGATCTTGGAATGCACTTTTCATTATTTTGGGGGCTTAAAAACGATGTTTGGTGAGTTTCTGAAAAAATGATTAGTCAAAGTCAAGTTTTAATAGGAAGTTGCATGCAAGTTTTATTAGTAACAATGAAATTATGGTTTGCAGAACAGTTGCCGAAATCGATCTTGGAATGCACTTTTCATTATTTTCGGGGCTTAAACACGATGTTTTGGTGAGTTTATGAAAAAAATGATTAGTCAAAGTCAAGTTTTAATAGGCAGTTGCATGCAAGTTTTATTAGTAACAATGAAATTATGGTTTGCAAAAAAGTTTCCGAAATCGATCTTGGAATGCACTTTTCATTATTTTGGGGGCTTAAAAACGATGTTTGGTGAGTTTCTGAAAAAATGATTAGTCAAAGTCAAGTTTTAATAGGAAGTTGCATGCAAGTTTTATTAGTAACAATGAAATTATGGTTTGCAGAACAGTTGCCGAAATCGATCTTGGAATGCACTTTTCATTATTTTCGGGGCTTAAAAACGATGTTTGGTGAGTTTCTGAAAAAATGATTAGTCAAAGTCAAGTTTTAATAGGAAGTTGCATGCAAGTTTTATTAGTAACAATGAAATTATGGTTTGCAGAACAGTTGCCGAAATCGATCTTGGAATGCACTTTTCATTATTTTGGTGGCTTAAAAATGATGTTTTGGTGAGTTTATGACAACATGATTAGTCAAAGTCCGGTTTTAATAGGCAGTTGCATGCAAGTTTTATTAGTAACAATGAAATTATGGTTTGCAGAACAGTTGCCGAAATCGATCTTGGAATGCACTTTTCATTATTTTCGGGGCTTAAACACGATGTTTTGGTGAGTTTATGAAAAAAATGATTAGTCAAAGTCAAGTTTTAATAGGCAGTTGCATGCAAGTTTTATTAGTAACAATGAAATTATGGTTTGCAAAAAAGTTTCCGAAATCGATCTTGGAATGCACTTTTCATTATTTTGGGGGCTTAAAAACGATGTTTGGTGAGTTTCTGAAAAAATGATTAGTCAAAGTCAAGTTTTAATAGGAAGTTGCATGCAAGTTTTATTAGTAACAATGAAATTATGGTTTGCAGAACAGTTGCCGAAATCGATCTTGGAATGCACTTTTCATTATTTTCGGGGCTTAAAAACGATGTTTGGTGAGTTTCTGAAAAAATGATTAGTCAAAGTCAAGTTTTAATAGGAAGTTGCATGCAAGTTTTATTAGTAACAATGAAATTATGGTTTGCAGAACAGTTGCCGAAATCGATCTTGGAATGCACTTTTCATTATTTTGGGGGCTTAAAAACGATGTTTGGTGAGTTTCTGAAAAAATGATTAGTCAAAGTCAAGTTTTAATAGGAAGTTGCATGCAAGTTTTATTAGTAACAATGAAATTATGGTTTGCAGAACAGTTGCCGAAATCGATCTTGGAATGCACTTTTCATTATTTTCGGGGCTTAAACACGATGTTTTGGTGAGTTTATGAAAAAAATGATTAGTCAAAGTCAAGTTTTAATAGGCAGTTGCATGCAAGTTTTATTAGTAACAATGAAATTATGGTTTGCAAAAAAGTTTCCGAAATCGATCTTGGAATGCACTTTTCATTATTTTGGGGGCTTAAAAACGATGTTTGGTGAGTTTCTGAAAAAATGATTAGTCAAAGTCAAGTTTTAATAGGAAGTTGCATGCAAGTTTTATTAGTAACAATGAAATTATGGTTTGCAGAACAGTTGCCGAAATCGATCTTGGAATGCACTTTTCATTATTTTGGGGGCTTACAAACGATGTTTGGGTGAGTTTATGACAAAATGATTAGTCAAAGTCAAGTTTTAATAGGCAGTTGCATGCAAGTTTTATTAGTAACAATGAAATTATGGTTTGCAGAACAGTTTCCGAAATCGATCTTGGAATGAACTTTTCATTATTTTCGGGGCTTAAACACGATGTTTGGGTGAGTTTATGAAAAAAATGATTAGTCAAAGTCAAGTTTTAATAAGCAGTTGCATGCAAGTTTTATTAGTAACAATGAAATTATGGTTTGCAAAAAAGTTTCCGAAATCGATCTTGGAATGCACTTTTCATTATTTTGGGGGCTTAAAAACGATGTTTGGTGAGTTTCTGAAAAAATGATTAGTCAAAGTCAAGTTTTAATAGGAAGTTGCATGCAAGTTTTATTAGTAACAATGAAATTATGGTTTGCAGAACAGTTGCCGAAATCGATCTTGGAATGCACTTTTCATTATTTTCGGGGCTTAAACACGATGTTTTGGTGAGTTTATGAAAAAATGATTTGTCAAAGTCAAGTTTTAATAGGCAGTTGCATGCAAGTTTTATTAGTAACAATGAAATTATGGTTTGCAAAAAAGTTTCCGAAATCGATCTTGGAATGCACTTTTCATTATTTTGGGGGCTTAAAAACGATGTTTGGTGAGTTCCTGAAAAAATGATTAGTCAAAGTCAAGTTTTAATAGGAAGTTGCATGCAAGTTTTATTAGTAACAATGAAATTATGGTTTGCAGAACAGTTGCCGAAATCGATCTTGGAATGCACTTTTCATTATTTTCGGGGCTTAAAAACGATGTTTGGTGAGTTTCTGAAAAAATGATTAGTCAAAGTCAAGTTTTAATAGGAAGTTGCATGCAAGTTTTATTAGTAACAATGAAATTATGGTTTGCAGAACAGTTGCCGAAATCGATCTTGGAATGCACTTTTCATTATTTTGGGGGCTTAAAAACGATGTTTGGTGAGTTTATGAAAAAATGATTAGTCAAAGTCAAGTTTTAATAGGAAGTTGCATGCAAGTTTTATTAGTAACAATGAAATTATGGTTTGCAGAACAGTTGCCGAAATCGATCTTGGAATGCACTTTTCATTATTTTCGGGGCTTAAACACGATGTTTTGGTGAGTTTATGAAAAAAATGATTAGTCAAAGTCAAGTTTTAATAGGCAGTTGCATGCAAGTTTTATTAGTAACAATGAAATTATGGTTTGCAAAAAAGTTTCCGAAATCGATCTTGGAATGCACTTTTCATTATTTTGGGGGCTTAAAAACGATGTTTGGTGAGTTTCTGAAAAAATGATTAGTCAAAGTCAAGTTTTAATAGGAAGTTGCATGCAAGTTTTATTAGTAACAATGAAATTATGGTTTGCAGAACAGTTGCCGAAATCGATCTTGGAATGCACTTTTCATTATTTTGGGGGCTTAAAAACGATGTTTGGTGAGTTTCTGAAAAAATGATTAGTCAAAGTCAAGTTTTAATAGGAAGTTGCATGCAAGTTTTATTAGTAACAATGAAATTATGGTTTGCAGAACAGTTGCCGAAATCGATCTTGGAATGCACTTTTCATTATTTTGGGGGCTTAAAAACGATGTTTGGTGAGTTTCTGAAAAAATGATTAGTCAAAGTCAAGTTTTAATAGGAAGTTGCATGCAAGTTTTATTAGTAACAATGAAATTATGGTTTGCAAAAAAGTTTCCGAAATCGATCTTGGAATGCACTTTTCATTATTTTGGGGGCTTAAAAACGATGTTTGGTGAGTTTCTGAAAAAATGATTAGTCAAAGTCAAGTTTTAATAGGAAGTTGCATGCAAGTTTTATTAGTAACAATGAAATTATGGTTTGCAGAACAGTTGCCGAAATCGATCTTGGAATGCACTTTTCATTATTTTCGGGGCTTAAACACGATGTTTTGGTGAGTTTATGAAAAAAATGATTAGTCAAAGTCAAGTTTTAATAGGCAGTTGCATGCAAGTTTTATTAGTAACAATGAAATTATGGTTTGCAAAAAAGTTTCCGAAATCGATTTTGGAATGCACTTTTCATTATTTTGGGGGCTTAAAAACGATGTTTGGTGAGTTTCTGAAAAAATGATTAGTCAAAGTCAAGTTTAATAGGAAGTTGCATGCAAGTTTTATTAGTAACAATGAAATTATGGTTTGCAGAACAGTTGCCGAAATCGATCTTGGAATGCACTTTTCATTATTTTGGGGGCTTAAAAACGATGTTTGGTGAGTTTCTGAAAAAATGATTAGTCAAAGTCAAGTTTTAATAGGAAGTTGCATGCAAGTTTTATTAGTAACAATGAAATTATGGTTTGCAGAACAGTTGCCGAAATCGATCTTGGAATGCACTTTTCATTATTTTGGGGGCTTAAAAACGATGTTTGGTGAGTTTCTGAAAAAATGATTAGTCAAAGTCAAGTTTTAATAGGAAGTTGCATGCAAGTTTTATTAGTAACAATGAAATTATGGTTTGCAGAACAGTTGCCGAAATCGATCTTGGAATGCACTTTTCATTATTTTCGGGGCTTAAACACGATGTTTTGGTGAGTTTATGAAAAAAATGATTAGTCAAAGTCAAGTTTTAATAGGCAGTTGCATGCAAGTTTTATTAGTAACAATGAAATTATGGTTTGCAAAAAAGTTTCCGAAATCGATCTTGGAATGCACTTTTCATTATTTTGGGGGCTTAAAAACGATGTTTGGTGAGTTTCTGAAAAAATGATTAGTCAAAGTCAAGTTTTAATAGGAAGTTGCATGCAAGTTTTATTAGTAACAATGAAATTATGGTTTGCAGAACAGTTGCCGAAATCGATCTTGGAATGCACTTTTCATTATTTTCGGGGCTTAAAAACGATGTTTGGTGAGTTTCTGAAAAAATGATTAGTCAAAGTCAAGTTTTAATAGGAAGTTGCATGCAAGTTTTATTAGTAACAATGAAATTATGGTTTGCAGAACAGTTGCCGAAATCGATCTTGGAATGCACTTTTCATTATTTTGGGGGCTTAAAAACGATGTTTGGTGAGTTTCTGAAAAAATGATTAGTCAAAGTCAAGTTTTAATAGGAAGTTGCATGCAAGTTTTATTAGTAACAATGAAATTATGGTTTGCAGAACAGTTGCCGAAATCGATCTTGGAATGCACTTTTCATTATTTTCGGGGCTTAAACACGATGTTTTGGTGAGTTTATGAAAAAAATGATTAGTCAAAGTCAAGTTTTAATAGGCAGTTGCATGCAAGTTTTATTAGTAACAATGAAATTATGGTTTGCAAAAAAGTTTCCGAAATCGATCTTGGAATGCACTTTTCATTATTTTGGGGGCTTAAAAACGATGTTTGGTGAGTTTCTGAAAAAATGATTAGTCAAAGTCAAGTTTTAATAGGAAGTTGCATGCAAGTTTTATTAGTAACAATGAAATTATGGTTTGCAGAACAGTTGCCGAAATCGATCTTGGAATGCACTTTTCATTATTTTGGGGGCTTAAAAACGATGTTTGGTGAGTTTCTGAAAAAATGATTAGTCAAAGTCAAGTTTTAATAGGAAGTTGCATGCAAGTTTTATTAGTAACAATGAAATTATGGTTTGCAGAACAGTTGCCGAAATCGATCTTGGAATGCACTTTTCATTATTTTGGGGGCTTAAAAACGATGTTTGGTGAGTTTCTGAAAAAATGATTAGTCAAAGTCAAGTTTTAATAGGAAGTTGCATGCAAGTTTTATTAGTAACAATGAAATTATGGTTTGCAGAACAGTTGCCGAAATCGATCTTGGAATGCACTTTTCATTATTTTCGGGGCTTAAACACGATGTTTTGGTGAGTTTATGAAAAAAATGATTAGTCAAAGTCAAGTTTTAATAGGCAGTTGCATGCAAGTTTTATTAGTAACAATGAAATTATGGTTTGCAAAAAAGTTTCCGAAATCGATCTTGGAATGCACTTTTCATTATTTTGGGGGCTTAAAAACGATGTTTGGTGAGTTTCTGAAAAAATGATTAGTCAAAGTCAAGTTTTAATAGGAAGTTGCATGCAAGTTTTATTAGTAACAATGAAATTATGGTTTGCAGAACAGTTGCCGAAATCGATCTTGGAATGCACTTTTCATTATTTTGGGGGCTTAAAAACGATGTTTGGTGAGTTTCTGAAAAAATGATTAGTCAAAGTCAAGTTTTGATAGGAAGTTGCATGCAAGTTTTATTAGTAACAATGAAATTATGGTTTGCAGAACAGTTGCCGAAATCGATCTTGGAATGCACTTTTCATTATTTTGGGGGCTTAAAAACGATGTTTGGTGAGTTTCTGAAAAAATGATTAGTCAAAGTCAAGTTTTAATAGGAAGTTGCATGCAAGTTTTATTAGTAACAATGAAATTATGGTTTGCAGAACAGTTGCCGAAATCGATCTTGGAATGCACTTTTCATTATTTTCGGGGCTTAAACACGATGTTTTGGTGAGTTTATGAAAAAAATGATTAGTCAAAGTCAAGTTTTAATAGGAAGTTGCATGCAAGTTTTATTAGTAACAATGAAATTATGGTTTGCAAAAAAGTTTCCGAAATCGATCTTGGAATGCACTTTTCATTATTTTGGGGGCTTAAAAACGATGTTTGGTGAGTTTCTGAAAAAATGATTAGTCAAAGTCAAGTTTTAATAGGAAGTTGCATGCAAGTTTTATTAGTAACAATGAAATTATGGTTTGCAGAACAGTTGCCGAAATCGATCTTGGAATGCACTTTTCATTATTTTGGGGGCTTAAAAGCGATGTTTTGGTGAGTTTATGACAAAATGATTAGTCAAAGTCAAGTTTTAATGAGCAGTTGCATGCAAGTTTTATTAGTAACAATGAAATTATGGTTTGCAAAAAAGTTTCCGAAATCGATCTTGGAATGCACTTTTCATTATTTTGGGGGCTTAAAAACGATGTTTGGTGAGTTTCTGAAAAAATGATTAGTCAAAGTCAAGTTTTAATAGGAAGTTGCATGCAAGTTTTATTAGTAACAATGAAATTATGGTTTGCAGAACAGTTGCCGAAATCGATCTTGGAATGCACTTTTCATTATTTTGGGGGCTTACAAACGATGTTTGGGAGAGTTTATGACAAAATGATTAGTCAAAGTCAAGTTTTAATAGGCAGTTGCATGCAAGTTTTATTAGTAACAATGAAATTATGGTTTGCAGAACAGTTGCCGAAATCGATCTTGGAATGCACTTTTCATTATTTTCGGGGCTTAAACACGATGTTTGGGTGAGTTTATGAAAAAAATGATTAGTCAAAGTCAAGTTTTAATAAGCAGTTGCATGCAAGTTTTATTAGTAACAATGAAATTATGGTTTGCAGAACAGTTGCCGAAATCGATCTTGGAATGCACTTTTCATTATTTTCGGGGCTTAAACACGATGTTTTGGTGAGTTTATGAAAAAAATGATTAGTCAAAGTCAAGTTTTAATAGGCAGTTGCATGCAAGTTTTATTAGTAACAATGAAATTATGGTTTGCAAAAAAGTTTCCGAAATCGATCTTGGAATGCACTTTTCATTATTTTGGGGGCTTAAAAACGATGTTTGGTGAGTTTCTGGAAAAATGATTAGTCAAAGTCAAGTTTTAATAGGAAGTTGCATGCAAGTTTTATTAGTAACAATGAAATTATGGTTTGCAAAAAAGTTTCCGAAATCGATCTTGGAATGCACTTTTCATTATTTTGGGGGCTTAAAAACGATGTTTGGTGAGTTTCTGAAAAAATGATTAGTCAAAGTCAAGTTTTAATAGGAAGTTGCATGCAAGTTTTATTAGTAACAATGAAATTATGGTTTGCAAAAAAGTTTCCGAAATCGATCTTGGAATGCACTTTTCATTATTTTGGGGGCTTAAAAACGATGTTTGGTGAGTTTCTGAAAAAATGATTAGTCAAAGTCAAGTTTTAATAGGAAGTTGCATGCAAGTTTTATTAGTAACAATGAAATTATGGTTTGCAGAACAGTTGCCGAAATCGATCTTGGAATGCACTTTTCATTATTTTCGGGGCTTAAACACGATGTTTGGGTGAGTTTATGAAAAAAATGATTAGTCAAAGTCAAGTTTTAATAAGCAGTTGCATGCAAGTTTTATTAGTAACAATGAAATTATGGTTTGCAGAACAGTTGCCGAAATCGATCTTGGAATGCACTTTTCATTATTTTCGGGGCTTAAACACGATGTTTTGGTGAGTTTATGAAAAAAATGATTAGTCAAAGTCAAGTTTTAATAGGCAGTTGCATGCAAGTTTTATTAGTAACAATGAAATTATGGTTTGCAGAACAGTTTCTGAAATCGATCTTGGAATGCATTTTTCATTATTTTGGGGGCTTAAAAATGATGTTTTGGTGAGTTTATGAAAAAATGATCAGTCAAAGTCAAGTTTTAATAGGCAGTTGCATGCAAGTTTTATTAGTAACAATGAAATTATGGTTTGCAAAAAAGTTTCCGAAATCGATCTTGGAATGCACTTTTCATTATTTTGGGGGCTTAAAAACGATGTTTGGTGAGTTTCTGAAAAAATGATTAGTCAAAGTCAAGTTTTAATAGGAAGTTGCATGCAAGTTTTATTAGTAACAATGAAATTATGGTTTGCAAAAAAGTTTCCGAAATCGATCTTGGAATGCACTTTTCATTATTTTGGGGGCTTAAAAACGATGTTTGGTGAGTTTCTGAAAAAATGATTAGTCAAAGTCAAGTTTTAATAGGAAGTTGCATGCAAGTTTTATTAGTAACAATGAAATTATGGTTTGCAGAACAGTTGCCGAAATCGATCTTGGAATGCACTTTTCATTATTTTCGGGGCTTAAAAACGATGTTTGGTGAGTTTCTGAAAAAATGATTAGTCAAAGTCAAGTTTTAATAGGAAGTTGCATGCAAGTTTTATTAGTAACAATGAAATTATGGTTTGCAAAACAGTTGCCGAAATCGATCTTGGAATGCACTTTTCATTATTTTGGGGGCTTAAAAACGATGTTTGGTGAGTTTCTGAAAAAATGATTAGTCAAAGTCAAGTTTTAATAAGCAGTTGCATGCAAGTTTTATTAGTAACAATGAAATTATGGTTTGCAGAACAGTTGCCGAAATCGATCTTGGAATGCACTTTTCATTATTTTGGGGGCTTAAAAGCGATGTTTTGGTGAGTTTATGACAAAATGATTAGTCAAAGTCAAGTTTTAATAGGCAGTTGCATGCAAGTTTTATTAGTAACAATGAAATTATGGTTTGCAAAAAAGTTTCCGAAATCGATCTTGGAATGCACTTTTCATTATTTTGGGGGCTTAAAAACGATGTTTGGTGAGTTTCTGAAAAAATGATAAGTCAAAGTCAAGTTTTAATAGGAAGTTGCATGCAAGTTTTATTAGTAACAATGAAATTATGGTTTGCAGAACAGTTGCCGAAATCGATCTTGGAATGCACTTTTCATTATTTTCGGGGCTTAAACACGATGTTTTGGTGAGTTTATGAAAAAAATGATTAGTCAAAGTCAAGTTTTAATAGGAAGTTGCATGCAAGTTTTATTAGTAACAATGAAATTATGGTTTGCAAAAAAGTTTCCGAAATCGATCTTGGAATGCACTTTTCATTATTTTGGGGGCTTAAAAACGATGTTTGGTGAGTTTCTGAAAAAATGATTAGTCAAAGTCAAGTTTTAATAGGAAGTTGCATGCAAGTTTTATTAGTAACAATGAAATTATGGTTTGCAAAAAAGTTTCCGAAATCGATCTTGGAATGCACTTTTCATTATTTTGGGGGCTTAAAAACGATGTTTGGTGAGTTTCTGAAAAAATGATTAGTCAAAGTCAAGTTTTAATATGAAGTTGCATGCAAGTTTTATTAGTAACAATGAAATTATGGTTTGCAGAACAGTTGCCGAAATCGATCTTGGAATGCACTTTTCATTATTTTCGGGGCTTAAACACGATGTTTTGGTGAGTTTATGACAAAATGATTAGTCAAAGTCAAGTTTTAATAGGCAGTTGCATGCAAGTTTTATTAGTAACAATGAAATTATGGTTTGCAAAAAAGTTTCCGAAATCGATCTTGGAATGCACTTTTCATTATTTTGGGGGCTTACAAACGATGTTTGGGTGAGTTTATGACAAAATGATTAGTCAAAGTCAAGTTTTAATAGGAAGTTGCATGCAAGTTTTATTAGTAACAATGAAATTATGGTTTGCAAAAAAGTTTCCGAAATCGATCTTGGAATGCACTTTTCATTATTTTCGGGGCTTAAACACGATGTTTTGGTGAGTTTATGACAAAATGATTTGTCAAAGTCAAGTTTTAATAGGCAGTTGCATGCAAGTTTTATTAGTAACAATGAAATTATGGTTTGCAAAAAAGTTTCCGAAATCGATCTTGGAATGCACTTTTCATTATTTTGGGGGCTTAAAAACGATGTTTGGTGAGTTTCTGAAAAAATGATTAGTCAAAGTCAAGTTTTAATAGGAAGTTGCATGCAAGTTTTATTAGTAACAATGAAATTATGGTTTGCAGAACAGTTGCCGAAATCGATCTTGGAATGCACTTTTCATTATTTTCGGGGCTTAAACACGATGTTTTGGTGAGTTTATGACAAAATGATTAGTCAAAGTCAAGTTTTAATAGGAAGTTGCATGCAAGTTTTATTAGTAACAATGAAATTATGGTTTGCAAAAAAGTTTCCGAAATCGATCTTGGAATGCACTTTTCATTATTTTGGGGGCTTAAAAACGATGTTTGGTGAGTTTCTGAAAAAATGATAAGTCAAAGTCAAGTTTTAATAGGAAGTTGCATGCAAGTTTTATTAGTAACAATGAAATTATGGTTTGCAGAACAGTTGCCGAAATCGATCTTGGAATGCACTTTTCATTATTTTCGGGGCTTAAACACGATGTTTTGGTGAGTTTATGAAAAAAATGATTAGTCAAAGTCAAGTTTTAATAGGAAGTTGCATGCAAGTTTTATTAGTAACAATGAAATTATGGTTTGCAAAAAAGTTTCCGAAATCGATCTTGGAATGCACTTTTCATTATTTTGGGGGCTTAAAAACGATGTTTGGTGAGTTTATGAAAAAATGATTAGTCAAAGTCAAGTTTTAATAGGAAGTTGCATGCAAGTTTTATTAGTAACAATGAAATTATGGTTTGCAAAAAAGTTTCCGAAATCGATCTTGGAATGCACTTTTCATTATTTTGGGGGCTTAAAAACGATGTTTGGTGAGTTTCTGAAAAAATGATTAGTCAAAGTCAAGTTTTAATATGAAGTTGCATGCAAGTTTTATTAGTAACAATGAAATTATGGTTTGCAGAACAGTTGCCGAAATCGATCTTGGAATGCACTTTTCATTATTTTCGGGGCTTAAACACGATGTTTTGGTGAGTTTATGACAAAATGATTAGTCAAAGTCAAGTTTTAATAGGCAGTTGCATGCAAGTTTTATTAGTAACAATGAAATTATGGTTTGCAAAAAAGTTTCCGAAATCGATCTTGGAATGCACTTTTCATTATTTTGGGGGCTTACAAACGATGTTTGGGTGAGTTTATGACAAAATGATTAGTCAAAGTCAAGTTTTAATAGGAAGTTGCATGCAAGTTTTATTAGTAACAATGAAATTATGGTTTGCAAAAAAGTTTCCGAAATCGATCTTGGAATGCACTTTTCATTATTTTCGGGGCTTAAACACGATGTTTTGGTGAGTTTATGAAAAAAATGATTAGTCAAAGTCAAGTTTTAATAGGCAGTTGCATGCAAGTTTTATTAGTAACAATGAAATTATGGTTTGCAAAAAAGTTTCCGAAATCGATCTTGGAATGCACTTTTCATTATTTTGGGGGCTTAAAAACGATGTTTGGTGAGTTTCTGAAAAAATGATTAGTCAAAGTCAAGTTTTAATAGGAAGTTGCATGCAAGTTTTATTAGTAACAATGAAATTATGGTTTGCAGAACAGTTGCCGAAATCGATCTTGGAATGCACTTTTCATTATTTTCGGGGCTTAAACACGATGTTTTGGTGAGTTTATGACAAAATGATTAGTCAAAGTCAAGTTTTAATAGGAAGTTGCATGCAAGTTTTATTAGTAACAATGAAATTATGGTTTGCAAAAAAGTTTCCGAAATCGATCTTGGAATGCACTTTTCATTATTTTGGGGGCTTAAAAACGATGTTTGGTGAGTTTCTGAAAAAATGATAAGTCAAAGTCAAGTTTTAATAGGAAGTTGCATGCAAGTTTTATTAGTAACAATGAAATTATGGTTTGCAGAACAGTTGCCGAAATCGATCTTGGAATGCACTTTTCATTATTTTCGGGGCTTAAACACGATGTTTTGGTGAGTTTATGAAAAAAATGATTAGTCAAAGTCAAGTTTTAATAGGAAGTTGCATGCAAGTTTTATTAGTAACAATGAAATTATGGTTTGCAAAAAAGTTTCCGAAATCGATCTTGGAATGCACTTTTCATTATTTTGGGGGCTTAAAAACGATGTTTGGTGAGTTTCTGAAAAAATGATTAGTCAAAGTCAAGTTTTAATAGGAAGTTGCATGCAAGTTTTATTAGTAACAATGAAATTATGGTTTGCAAAAAAGTTTCCGAAATCGATCTTGGAATGCACTTTTCATTATTTTGGGGGCTTAAAAACGATGTTTGGTGAGTTTCTGAAAAAATGATTAGTCAAAGTCAAGTTTTAATATGAAGTTGCATGCAAGTTTTATTAGTAACAATGAAATTATGGTTTGCAGAACAGTTGCCGAAATCGATCTTGGAATGCACTTTTCATTATTTTGGGGGCTTACAAACGATGTTTGGGTGAGTTTATGACAAAATGATTAGTCAAAGTCAAGTTTTAATAGGCAGTTGCATGCAAGTTTTATTAGTAACAATGAAATTATGGTTTGCAGAACAGTTGCCGAAATCGATCTTGGAATGCACTTTTCATTATTTTCGGGGCTTAAACACGATGTTTGGGTGAGTTTATGAAAAAAATGATTAGTCAAAGTCAAGTTTTAATAAGCAGTTGCATGCAATTTTTATTAGTAACAATGAAATTATGGTTTGCAAAAAAGTTTCCGAAATCGATCTTGGAATGCACTTTTCATTATTTTGGGGGCTTAAAAACGATGTTTGGTGAGTTTCTGAAAAAATGATTAGTCAAAGTCAAGTTTTAATAGGAAGTTGCATGCAAGTTTTATTAGTAACAATGAAATTATGGTTTGCAGAACAGTTGCCGAAATCGATCTTGGAATGCACTTTTCATTATTTTGGGGGCTTACAAACGATGTTTGGGTGAGTTTATGACAAAATGATTAGTCAAAGTCAAGTTTTAATAGGCAGTTGCATGCAAGTTTTATTAGTAACAATGAAATTATGGTTTGCAGAACAGTTGCCGAAATCGATCTTGGAATGCACTTTTCATTATTTTGGGGGCTTAAAAGCGATGTTTTGGTGAGTTTATGACAAAATGATTAGTCAAAGTCAAGTTTTAATAGGCAGTTGCATGCAAGTTTTATTAGTAACAATGAAATTATGGTTTGCAAAAAAGTTTCCGAAATCGATCTTGGAATGCACTTTTCATTATTTTCGGGGCTTAAACACGATGTTTGGGTGAGTTTATGAAAAAAATGATTAGTCAAAGTCAAGTTTTAATAAGCAGTTGCATGCAAGTTTTATTAGTAACAATGAAATTATGGTTTGCAGAACAGTTGCCGAAATCGATCTTGGAATGCACTTTTCATTATTTTCGGGGCTTAAACACGATGTTTGGGTGAGTTTATGAAAAAAATGATTAGTCAAAGTCAAGTTTTAATAAGCAGTTGCATGCAAGTTTTATTAGTAACAATGAAATTATGGTTTGCAAAAAAGTTTCCGAAATCGATCTTGGAATGCACTTTTCATTATTTTGGGGGCTTAAAAACGATGTTTGGTGAGTTTCTGAAAAAATGATTAGTCAAAGTCAAGTTTTAATAGGCAGTTGCATGCAAGTTTTATTAGTAACAATGAAATTATGGTTTGCAGAACAGTTGCCGAAATCGATCTTGGAATGCACTTTTCATTATTTTCGGGGCTTAAACACGATGTTTGGGTGAGTTTATGAAAAAAATGATTAGTCAAAGTCAAGTTTTAATTGGAAGTTGCATGCAAGTTTTATTAGTAACAATGAAATTATGGTTTGCAAAAAAGTTTCCGAAATCGATCTTGGAATGCACTTTTCATTATTTTGGGGGCTTAAAAACGATGTTTGGTGAGTTTCTGAAAAAATGATTAGTCAAAGTCAAGTTTTAATAGGAAGTTGCATGCAAGTTTTATTAGTAACAATGAAATTATGGTTTGCAGAACAGTTGCCGAAATCGATCTTGGAATGCACTTTTCATTATTTTGGGGGCTTACAAACGATGTTTGGGTGAGTTTATGACAAAATGATTAGTCAAAGTCAAGTTTTAATAGGCAGTTGCATGCAAGTTTTATTAGTAACAATGAAATTATGGTTTGCAGAACAGTTGCCGAAATCGATCTTGGAATGCACTTTTCATTATTTTGGGGGCTTAAAAGCGATGTTTTGGTGAGTTTATGACAAAATGATTAGTCAAAGTCAAGTTTTAATGAGCAGTTGCATGCAAGTTTTATTAGTAACAATGAAATTATGGTTTGCAGAACAGTTGCCGAAATCGATCTTGGAATGCACTTTTCATTATTTTCGGGGCTTAAATACGATGTTTTGGTGAGTTTATGAAAAAATGATTAGTCAAAGTCAAGTTTTAATAGGCAGTTGCATGCAAGTTTTATTAGTAACAATGAAATTATGGTTTGCAAAAAAGTTTCCGAAATCGATCTTGGAATGCACTTTTCATTATTTTGGGGGCTTAAAAAACGATGTTTGGGTGAGTTTCTGAAAAAATGATTAGTCAAAGTCAAGTTTTAATAGGAAGTTGCATGCAAGTTTTATTAGTAACAATGAAATTATGGTTTGCAAAACAGTTGCCGAAATCGATCTTGGAATGCACTTTTCATTATTTTGGGGGCTTAAAAACGATGTTTGGTGAGTTTCTGAAAAAATGATTAGTCAAAGTCAAGTTTTAATAGGAAGTTGCATGCAAGTTTTATTAGTAACAATGAAATTATGGTTTGCAGAACAGTTGCCGAAATCGATCTTGGAATGCACTTTTCATTATTTTCGGGGCTTAAACACGATGTTTTGGTGAGTTTATGAAAAAAATGATTAGTCAAAGTCAAGTTTTAATAGGCAGTTGCATGCAAGTTTTATTAGTAACAATGAAATTATGGTTTGCAAAAAAGTTTCCGAAATCGATCTTGGAATGCACTTTTCATTATTTTGGGGGCTTAAAAACGATGTTTGGGTGAGTTTCTGAAAAAATGATTAGTCAAAGTCAAGTTTAAATAGGAAGTTGCACGCAAGTTTTATTAGTAACAATGAAATTATGGTTTGCAGAACAGTTGCCGAAATCGATCTTGGAATGCACTTTTCATTATTTTCGGGGCTTAAACACGATGTTTTGGTGAGTTTATGAAAAAAATGATTAGTCAAAGTCAAGTTTTAATAGGCAGTTGCATGCAAGTTTTATTAGTAACAATGAAATTATGGTTTGCAAAAAAGTTTCCGAAATCGATCTTGGAATGCACTTTTCATTATTTTGGGGGCTTAAAAACGATGTTTGGTGAGTTTCTGAAAAAATGATTAGTCAAAGTCAAGTTTTAATAGGAAGTTGCATGCAAGTTTTATTAGTAACAATGAAATTATGGTTTGCAGAACAGTTGCCGAAATCGATCTTGGAATGCACTTTTCATTATTTTCGGGGCTTAAACACGATGTTTTGGTGAGTTTATGAAAAAAATGATTAGTCAAAGTCAAGTTTTAATAGGCAGTTGCATGCAAGTTTTATTAGTAACAATGAAATTATGGTTTGCAAAAAAGTTTCCGAAATCGATCTTGGAATGCACTTTTCATTATTTTGGGGGCTTAAAAACGATGTTTGGGTGAGTTTCTGAAAAAATGATTAGTCAAAGTCAAGTTTTAATAGGAAGTT
Source organism: Anopheles marshallii (assembly GCF_943734725.1). Classification (NCBI taxonomy): domain Eukaryota; kingdom Metazoa; phylum Arthropoda; class Insecta; order Diptera; family Culicidae; genus Anopheles; species Anopheles marshallii. Next base: position 49,182 of record NW_026525876.1, on the reverse strand, counting down.
GCATGCAAGTTTTATTAGTAACAATGAAATTATGGTTTGCAGAACAGTTGCCGAAATCGATCTTGGAATGCACTTTTCATTATTTTCGGGGCTTAAAAACGATGTTTGGTGAGTTTCTGAAAAAATGATTAGTCAAAGTCAAGTTTTAATAGGAAGTTGCATGCAAGTTTTATTAGTAACAATGAAATTATGGTTTGCAGAACAGTTGCCGAAATCGATCTTGGAATGCACTTTTCATTATTTTCGGGGCTTAAAAACGATGTTTGGTGAGTTTCTGAAAAAATGATTAGTCAAAGTCAAGTTTTAATAGGAAGTTGCATGCAAGTTTTATTAGTAACAATGAAATTATGGTTTGCAGAACAGTTTCTGAAATCGATCTTGGAATGCACTTTTCATTATTTTTGGGGCTTAAAAATGACGTTTTGGTGAGTTTATGAAAAAATGATTAGTCAAAGTCAAGTTTTAATAGGCAGTTGCATGCAAGTTTTATTAGTAACAATGAAATTATGGTTTGCAAAAAGTTTCCGAAATCGATCTTGGAATGCACTTTTCATTATTTTGGGGGCTTAAAAACGATGTTTGGGTGAGTTTCTGAAAAAATGATTAGTCAAAGTCAAGTTTTAATAGGAAGTTGCATGCAAGTTTTATTAGTAACAATGAAATTATGGTTTGCAGAACAGTTGCCGAAATCGATCTTGGAATGCACTTTTCATTATTTTCGGGGCTTAAACACGATGTTTTGGTGAGTTTATGAAAAAATTATTAGTCAAAGTCAAGTTTTAATAAGCAGTTGCATGCAAGTTTTATTAGTAACAATGAAATTATGGTTTGCAAAAAAGTTTCCGAAATCGATCTTGGAATGCACTTTTCATTATTTTGGGGGCTTAAAAACGATGTTTGGTGAGTTTCTGAAAAAATGATTAGTCAAAGTCAAGTTTTAATAGGAAGTTGCATGCAAGTTTTATTAGTAACAATGAAATTATGGTTTGCAGAACAGTTGCCGAAATCGATCTTGGAATGCACTTTTCATTATTTTCGGGGCTTAAACACGATGTTTTGGTGAGTTTATGAAAAAATGATTAGTCAAAGTCAAGTTTTAATAGGCAGTTGCATGCAAGTTTTATTAGTAACAATGAAATTATGGTTTGCAAAAAAGTTTCCGAAATCGATCTTGGAATGCACTTTTCATTATTTTGGGGGCTTAAAAACGATGTTTGGGTGAGTTTCTGAAAAAATGATTAGTCAAAGTCAAGTTTTAATAGGAAGTTGCATGCAAGTTTTATTAGTAACAATGAAATTATGGTTTGCAAAAAAGTTTCCGAAATCGATCTTGGAATGCACTTTTCATTATTTTGGGGGCTTAAAAACGATGTTTGGTGAGTTTCTGAAAAAATGATTAGTCAAAGTCAAGTTTTAATAGGAAGTTGCATGCAAGTTTTATTAGTAACAATGAAATTATGGTTTGCAGAACAGTTGCCGAAATCGATCTTGGAATGCACTTTTCATTATTTTCGGGGCTTAAACACGATGTTTTGGTGAGTTTATGAAAAAAATGATTAGTCAAAGTCAAGTTTTAATAGGCAGTTGCATGCAAGTTTTATTAGTAACAATGAAATTATGGTTTGCAAAAAAGTTTCCGAAATCGATCTTGGAATGCACTTTTCATTATTTTGGGGGCTTAAAAACGAGGTTTTGGTGAGTTTATGAAAAAAATGATTAGTCAAAGTCAAGTTTTAATAGGCAGTTGCATGCAAGTTTTATTAGTAACAATGAAATTATGGTTTGCAAAAAAGTTTCCGAAATCGATCTTGGAATGCACTTTTCATTATTTTGGGGGCTTAAAAACGAGGTTTTGGTGAGTTTATGAAAAAAATGATTAGTCAAAGTCAAGTTTTAACAGGCAGTTGCATGCAAGTTTTATTAGTAACAATGAAATTATGGTTTGCAAAAAAGTTTCCGAAATCGATCTTGGAATGCACTTTTCATTATTTTGGGGGCTTAAAGCGATGTTTTGGTGAGTTTATGAAAAAATGATTAGTCAAAGTCAAGTTTTAATAAGCAGTTGCATGCAAGTTTTATTAGTAACAATGAAATTATGGTTTGCAAAAAAGTTTCCGAAATCGATCTTGGAATGCACTTTTCATTATTTTGGGGGCTTAAAAACGATGTTTGGTGAGTTTCTGGAAAAAATGATTAGTCAAAGTCAAGTTTTAATAGGAAGTTGCATGCAAGTTTTATTAGTAACAATGAAATTATGGTTTGCAGAACAGTTGCCGAAATCGATCTTGGAATGCACTTTTCATTATTTTCGGGGCTTAAACACGATGTTTTGGTGAGTTTATGAAAAAAATGATTAGTCAAAGTCAAGTTTTAATAGGCAGTTGCATGCAAGTTTTATTAGTAACAATGAAATTATGGTTTGCAAAAAAGTTTCCGAAATCGATCTTGGAATGCACTTTTCATTATTTTCGGGGCTTAAAAACGATGTTTGGTGAGTTTCTGAAAAAATGATTAGTCAAAGTCAAGTTTTAATAGGAAGTTGCATGCAAGTTTTATTAGTAACAATGAAATTATGGTTTGCAGAACAGTTGCCGAAATCGATCTTGGAATGCACTTTTCATTATTTTCGGGGCTTAAACACGATGTTTTGGTGAGTTTATGAAAAAAATGATTAGTCAAAGTCAAGTTTTAATAGGCAGTTGCATGCAAGTTTTATTAGTAACAATGAAATTATGGTTTGCAAAAAAGTTTCCGAAATCGATCTTGGAATGCACTTTTCATTATTTTGGGGGCTTAAAAACGAGGTTTTGGTGAGTTTATGAAAAAAATGATTAGTCAAAGTCAAGTTTTAATAGGAAGTTGCATGCAAGTTTTATTAGTAACAATGAAATTATGGTTTGCAAAAAAGTTTCCGAAATCGATCTTGGAATGCACTTTTCATTATTTTGGGGGCTTAAAAGCGATGTTTTGGTGAGTTTATGAAAAAATGATTAGTCAAAGTCAAGTTTTAATAAGCAGTTGCATGCAAGTTTTATTAGTAACAATGAAATTATGGTTTGCAAAAAAGTTTCCGAAATCGATCTTGGAATGCACTTTTCATTATTTTGGGGGCTTAAAAACGATGTTTGGTGAGTTTCTGGAAAAAATGATTAGTCAAAGTCAAGTTTTAATAGGAAGTTGCATGCAAGTTTTATTAGTAACAATGAAATTATGGTTTGCAGAACAGTTGCCGAAATCGATCTTGGAATGCACTTTTCATTATTTTCGGGGCTTAAACACGATGTTTTGGTGAGTTTATGAAAAAAATGATTAGTCAAAGTCAAGTTTTAATAGGCAGTTGCATGCAAGTTTTATTAGTAACAATGAAATTATGGTTTGCAGAACAGTTGCCGAAATCGATCTTGGAATGCACTTTTCATTATTTTCGGGGCTTAAAAACGATGTTTGGTGAGTTTCTGAAAAAATGATTAGTCAAAGTCAAGTTTTAATAGGAAGTTGCATGCAAGTTTTATTAGTAACAATGAAATTATGGTTTGCAGAACAGTTGCCGAAATCGATCTTGGAATGCACTTTTCATTATTTTCGGGGCTTAAACACGATGTTTTGGTGAGTTTATGAAAAAAATGATTAGTCAAAGTCAAGTTTTAATAGGCAGTTGCATGCAAGTTTTATTAGTAACAATGAAATTATGGTTTGCAAAAAAGTTTCCGAAATCGATCTTGGAATGCACTTTTCATTATTTTGGGGGCTTAAAAACGAGGTTTTGGTGAGTTTATGAAAAAAATGATTAGTCAAAGTCAAGTTTTAATAGGCAGTTGCATGCAAGTTTTATTAGTAACAATGAAATTATGGTTTGCAAAAAAGTTTCCGAAATCGATCTTGGAATGCACTTTTCATTATTTTGGGGGCTTAAAAACGAGGTTTTGGTGAGTTTATGAAAAAAATGATTAGTCAAAGTCAAGTTTTAACAGGCAGTTGCATGCAAGTTTTATTAGTAACAATGAAATTATGGTTTGCAAAAAAGTTTCCGAAATCGATCTTGGAATGCACTTTTCATTATTTTGGGGGCTTAAAAGCGATGTTTTGGTGAGTTTATGAAAAAATGATTAGTCAAAGTCAAGTTTTAATAAGCAGTTGCATGCAAGTTTTATTAGTAACAATGAAATTATGGTTTGCAAAAAAGTTTCCGAAATCGATCTTGGAATGCACTTTTCATTATTTTGGGGGCTTAAAAACGATGTTTGGTGAGTTTCTGGAAAAAATGATTAGTCAAAGTCAAGTTTTAATAGGAAGTTGCATGCAAGTTTTATTAGTAACAATGAAATTATGGTTTGCAGAACAGTTGCCGAAATCGATCTTGGAATGCACTTTTCATTATTTTCGGGGCTTAAACACGATGTTTTGGTGAGTTTATGAAAAAAATGATTAGTCAAAGTCAAGTTTTAATAAGCAGTTGCATGCAAGTTTTATTAGTAACAATGAAATTATGGTTTGCAAAAAAGTTTCCGAAATCGATCTTGGAATGCACTTTTCATTATTTTGGGGGCTTAAAAACGATGTTTGGTGAGTTTCTGAAAAAATGATTAGTCAAAGTCAAGTTTTAATAGGCAGTTGCATGCAAGTTTTATTAGTAACAATGAAATTATGGTTTGCAAAAAAGTTTCCGAAATCGATCTTGGAATGCACTTTTCATTATTTTGGGGGCTTAAAAACGAGGTTTTGGTGAGTTTATGAAAAAATGATTAGTCAAAGTCAAGTTTTAATAGGAAGTTGCATGCAAGTTTTATTAGTAACAATGAAATTATGGTTTGCAAAAAAGTTTCCGAAATCGATCTTGGAATGCACTTTTCATTATTTTGGGGGCTTAAAAACGATGTTTGGTGAGTTTCTGAAAAAATGATTAGTCAAAGTCAAGTTTTAATAGGAAGTTGCATGCAAGTTTTATTAGTAACAATGAAATTATGGTTTGCAGAACAGTTGCCGAAATCGATCTTGGAATGCACTTTTCATTATTTTCGGGGCTTAAACACGATGTTTTGGTGAGTTTATGAAAAAAATGATTAGTCAAAGTCAAGTTTTAATAGGCAGTTGCATGCAAGTTTTATTAGTAACAATGAAATTATGGTTTGCAAAAAAGTTTCCGAAATCGATCTTGGAATGCACTTTTCATTATTTTGGGGGCTTAAAAACGAGGTTTTGGTGAGTTTATGAAAAAATGATTAGTCAAAGTCAAGTTTTAATAGGCAGTTGCATGCAAGTTTTATTAGTAACAATGAAATGATGGTTTGCAGAACAGTTTCCGAAATCGATCTTGGAATGCACTTTTCATTATTTTGGGGGCTTAAAAACGATGTTTGGTGAGTTTCTGGAAAAAATGATTAGTCAAAGTCAAGTTTTAATAGGAAGTTGCATGCAAGTTTTATTAGTAACAATGAAATTATGGTTTGCAGAACAGTTGCCGAAATCGATCTTGGAATGCACTATTCATTATTTTGGGGGCTTAAAAACGAGGTTTTGGTGAGTTTATGAAAAAAATGATTAGTCAAAGTCAAGTTTTAATAGGCAGTTGCATGCAAGTTTTATTAGTAACAATGAAATTATGGTTTGCAAAAAAGTTTCCGAAATCGATCTTGGAATGCACTTTTCATTATTTTGGGGGCTTAAAAACGATGTTTGGTGAGTTTCTGGAAAAATGATTAGTCAAAGTCAAGTTTTAATAGGAAGTTGCATGCAAGTTTTATTAGTAACAATGAAATTATGGTTTGCAGAACAGTTGCCGAAATCGATCTTGGAATGCACTTTTCATTATTTTGGGGGCTTAAAAACGAGGTTTTGGTGAGTTTATGAAAAAAATGATTAGTCAAAGTCAAGTTTTAATAGGCAGTTGCATGCAAGTTTTATTGGTAACAATGAAATTATGGTTTGCAAAAAAGTTTCCGAAATCGATCTTGGAATGCACTTTTCATTATTTTGGGGGCTTAAAAACGATGTTTGGTGAGTTTCTGGAAAAATGATTAGTCAAAGTCAAGTTTTAATAGGAAGTTGCATGCAAGTTTTATTAGTAACAATGAAATTATGGTTTGCAAAAAAGTTTCCGAAATCGATCTTGGAATGCACTTTTCATTATTTTGGGGGCTTAAAAACGAGGTTTTGGTGAGTTTATGAAAAAAATGATTAGTCAAAGTCAAGTTTTAATAGGCAGTTGCATGCAAGTTTTATTAGTAACAATGAAATTATGGTTTGCAAAAAAGTTTCCGAAATCGATCTTGGAATGCACTTTTCATTATTTTGGGGGCTTAAAAACGAGGTTTTGGTGAGTTTATGAAAAAAATGATTAGTCAAAGTCAAGTTTTAATAGGCAGTTGCATGCAAGTTTTATTAGTAACAATGAAATTATGGTTTGCAAAAAAGTTTCCGAAATCGATCTTGGAATGCACTTTTCATTATTTTGGGGGCTTAAAAACGAGGTTTTGGTGAGTTTATGAAAAAAATGATTAGTCAAAGTCAAGTTTTAATAGGCAGTTGCATGCAAGTTTTATTAGTAACAATGAAATTATGGTTTGCAAAAAAGTTTCCGAAATCGATCTTGGAATGCACTTTTCATTATTTTGGGGGCTTAAAAGCGATGTTTTGGTGAGTTTATGACAAAATGATTAGTCAAAGTCAAGTTTTAATAAGCAGTTGCATGCAAGTTTTATTAGTAACAATGAAATTATGGTTTGCAAAAAAGTTTCCGAAATCGATCTTGGAATGCACTTTTCATTATTTTGGGGGCTTAAAAACGATGTTTGGTGAGTTTCTGAAAAAATGATTAGTCAAAGTCAAGTTTTAATAGGAAGTTGCATGCAAGTTTTATTAGTAACAATGAAATTATGGTTTGCAGAACAGTTGCCGAAATCGATCTTGGAATGCACTTTTCATTATTTTCGGGGCTTAAACACGATGTTTTGGTGAGTTTATGAAAAAAATGATTAGTCAAAGTCAAGTTTTAATAGGCAGTTGCATGCAAGTTTTATTAGTAACAATGAAATTATGGTTTGCAAAAAAGTTTCCGAAATCGATCTTGGAATGCACTTTTCATTATTTTGGGGGCTTGAAAATGATGTTTTGGTGAGTTTATGACAAAATGATTTGTCAAAGTGAAGTTTTAATAGGCAGTTGCATGCAAGTTTTATTAGTAACTATGAAATTATGGTTTGCAGAACAGTTTCTGAAATCGATCTTGAAATGCACTTTGCATTATTTTGGGGGCTTAAAAACGATGTTTTGGTGAGATTATGAAAAAATGATTTGTCAAAGTCAAGTTTTAATAGGCAGTTGCATGCAAGTTTTATTAGTAACAATGAAATTATGGTTTGCAAAAAAGTTTCTGAAATCGATCTTGGAATGCACTTTTCATTATTTTGGGGGCTTAAAAACGATGTTTTGGTGAGATTATGAAAAAATGATTAGCCAAAGTCAAGTTTTAATAGGCAGTTGCATGCAAGTTTTATTAGTAACTATGAAATTATGGTTTGCAGAACAGTTTCTGAAATCGATCTTGGAATGCACTTTTCATTATTTTGGGGGCTTTAAAATGATGTTTTGGTGAGTTTATGACAAAATGATTTGTCAAAGTCAAGTTTTAATAGGCAGTTGCATGCAAGTTTTATTAGTAACAATGAAATTATGGTTTGCAAAAAAGTTTCTGAAATCGATCTTGGAATGCACTTTTCATTGTTTTGGGGGCTTCAAAACGATGTTTTGGTGAGTTTATGACAAAATGATTTGTCAAAGTCAAGTTTTAATAGGCAGATGCATGCAAGTTTTATTAGTAACAATGAAATTATGGTTTGCAAAAAAGTTTCTGAAATCGATCTTGGAATGCACTTTTCATTGTTTTGGGGGCTTCAAAACGATGTTTTGGTGAGTTTATGAAAAAATGATTTGTCAAAGTCAAGTTTTAATAGGCAGATGCATGCAAGTTTTATTAGTAACAATGAAATTATGGTTTGCAAAAAAGTTTCTGAAATCGATCTTGGAATGCACTTTTCATTATTTTGGGGGCTTGAAAATGATGTTTTGGTGAGTTTATGACAAAATGATTTGTCAAAGTGAAGTTTTAATAGGCAGTTGCATGCAAGTTTTATTAGTAACTATGAAATTATGGTTTGCAGAACAGTTTCTGAAATCGATCTTGGAATGCACTTTTCATTATTTTGGGGGCTTAAAAACGATGTTTTGGTGAGTTTATGAAAAAATGATTTGTCAAAGTCAAGTTTTAATAGGCAGATGCATGCAAGTTTTATTAGTAACAATGAAATTATGGTTTGCAAAAAAGTTTCTGAAATCGATCTTGGAATGCACTTTTCATTATTTTGGGGGCTTGAAAATGATGTTTTGGTGAGATTATGAAAAAATGATTAGCCAAAGTCAAGTTTTAATAGGCAGTTGCATGCAAGTTTTATTAGTAACTATGAAATTATGGTTTGCAGAACAGTTTCTGAAATCGATCTTGGAATGCACTTTTCATTATTTTGGGGGCTTAAAAACGATGTTTTGGTGAGTTTATGAAAAAATGATTTGTCAAAGTCAAGTTTTAATAGGCAGATGCATGCAAGTTTTATTAGTAACAATGAAATTATGGTTTGCAAAAAAGTTTCTGAAATCGATCTTGGAATGCACTTTTCATTATTTTGGGGGCTTGAAAATGATGTTTTGGTGAGTTTATGACAAAATGATTTGTCAAAGTGAAGTTTTAATAGGCAGTTGCATGCAAGTTTTATTAGTAACTATGAAATTATGGTTTGCAGAACAGTTTCTGAAATCGATCTTGGAATGCACTTTGCATTATTTTGGGGGCTTAAAAACGATGTTTTGGTGAGATTATGAAAAAATGATTAGTCAAAGTCAAGTTTTAATAGGCAGTTGCATGCAAGTTTTATTAGTAACAATGAAATTATGGTTTGCAAAAAAGTTTCTGAAATCGATCTTGGAATGCACTTTTCATTATTTTGGGGGCTTAAAAACGATGTTTTGGTGAGATTATGAAAAAATGATTAGCCAAAGTCAAGTTTTAATAGGCAGTTGCATGCAAGTTTTATTAGTAACTATGAAATTATGGTTTGCAGAACAGTTTCTGAAATCGATCTTGGAATGCACTTTTCATTATTTTGGGGGCTTAAAAACGATGTTTTGGTGAGTTTATGAAAAAATGATTAGTCAAAGTCAAGTTTTAATAGGCAGTTGCATGCAAGTTTTATTAGTAACAATGAAATTATGGTTTGCAGAACAATTGCTGAAATCGATCTTGGAATGCACTTTGCATTATTTTGGGGGCTTAAAAACGATGTTTTGGTGAGTTTATGAAAAAATGATTAGTCAAAGTCAAGTTTTAATAGGCAGTTGCATGCAAGTTTTATTAGTAACAATGAAATTATGGTTTGCAGAACAATTTCTGAAATCGATCTTGGAATGCACTTTGCATTATTTTGGGGGCTTGAAAATGATGTTTTGGTGAGTTTATGAAAAAATGATTAGTCAAAGTCAAGTTTTAATAGGCAGTTGCATGCAAGTTTTATTAGTAACAATGAAATTATGGTTTGCAGAACAGTTTCTGAAATCGATCTTGGAATGCACTTTGCATTATTTTGGGGGCTTAAAAGCGATGTTTTGGTGAGTTTATGAAAAAATGATTAGTCGAAGTCAAGTTTTAATAGGCAGTTGCATGCAAGTTTTATTGGTAACAATGAAATTATGGTTTGCAGAACAGTTTCTGAAATCGATCTTGGAATGCACTTTTCATTATTTTGGGGGCTTAAAAACGATGTTTTGGTGAGTTTATGACAAAATGATTAGTCAAAGTCAAGTTTGAATAGGCAGTTCCATACAAGTTTGACTAGTTACATTGAAATTTTGGTTTGCAGAAATGTTTCAGAAATCGATCTTGGAATGCACTTTTCATTATTTTGGGGTCTAAAAAATGATGTTTCGGTGAGTTTATGACAAAATGATTTGTCAAAGTGAAGTTTTAATAGGCAGTTGCATGCAAGTTTTATTAGTAACTATGAAATTATGGTTTGCAGAACAGTTTCTGAAATCGATCTTGGAATGCACTTTGCATTATTTTGGGGGCTTAAAAACGATGTTTTGGTGAGATTATGAAAAAATGATTAGTCAAAGTCATGTTTTAATAGGCAGTTGCATGCAAGTTTTATTAGTAACCATGAAATTATGGTTTGCAGAACAGTTTCTGAAATCGATCTTGGAATGCACTTTTCATTATTTTGGGGGCTTAAAAGCGATGTTTTGGTGAGTTTATGAAAAAATGATTAGTCAAAGGCAAGTTTTAATAGGCAGTTGCATGCAAGTTTTATTAGTAACAATGAAATTATGGTTTGCAAAAAAGTTTCTGAAATCGATCTTGGAATGCACTTTTCATTATTTTGGGGGCTTGAAAATGATGTTTTGGTGAGTTTATGACAAAATGATTTGTCAAAGTGAAGTTTTAATAGGCAGTTGCATGCAAGTTTTATTAGTAACTATGAAATTATGGTTTGCAGAACAGTTTCTGAAATCGATCTTGGAATGCACTTTGCATTATTTTGGGGGCTTAAAAACGATGTTTTGGTGAGATTATGAAAAAATGATTAGTCAAAGTCAAGTTTTAATAGGCAGTTGCATGCAAGTTTTATTAGTAACCATGAAATTATGGTTTGCAGAACAGTTTCTGAAATCGATCTTGGAATGCACTTTTCATTATTTTGGGGGCTTAAAAGCGATGTTTTGGTGAGTTTATGAAAAAATGATTAGTCAAAGGCAAGTTTTAATAGGCAGTTGCATGCAAGTTTTATTAGTAACAATGAAATTATGGTTTGCAAAAAAGTTTCAGAAATCGATCTTGGAATGCACTTTTCATTATTTTGGGGGCTTAAAAACGATGTTTTGGTGAGTTTATGAAAAAATGATTAGTCAAAGTCAAGTTTTAATAGGCAGTTGCATGCAAGTTTTATTAGTAACAATGAAATTATGGTTTGCAGAACAATTGCTGAAATCGATCTTGGAATGCACTTTGCATTATTTTGGGGGCTTAAAAACGATGTTTTGGTGAGTTTATGAAAAAATGATTAGTCAAAGTCAAGTTTTAATAGGCAGTTGCATGCAAGTTTTATTAGTAACAATGAAATTATGGTTTGCAGAACAATTTCTGAAATCGATCTTGGAATGCACTTTGCATTATTTTGGGGGCTTGAAAATGATGTTTTGGTGAGTTTATGAAAAAATGATTAGTCAAAGTCAAGTTTTAATAGGCAGTTGCATGCAAGTTTTATTAGTAACAATGAAATTATGGTTTGCAGAACAGTTTCTGAAATCGATCTTGGAATGCACTTTGCATTATTTTGGGGGCTTAAAAGCGATGTTTTGGTGAGTTTATGAAAAAATGATTAGTCGAAGTCAAGTTTTAATAGGCAGTTGCATGCAAGTTTTATTGGTAACAATGAAATTATGGTTTGCAGAACAGTTTCTGAAATCGATCTTGGAATGCACTTTTCATTATTTTGGGGGCTTAAAAACGATGTTTTGGTGAGTTTATGACAAAATGATTAGTCAAAGTCAAGTTTGAATAGGCAGTTCCATACAAGTTTGACTAGTTACATTGAAATTTTGGTTTGCAGAAATGTTTCAGAAATCGATCTTGGAATGCACTTTTCATTATTTTGGGGTCTAAAAAATGATGTTTCGGTGAGTTTTTGAAAAAATGATTAGTCAAAGTCAAGTTTTAATAGGCAGTTGCATGCAAGTTTTATTAGTAACAATGAAATTATGGTTTGCAGAACAGTTTCTGAAATTGATCTTGGAATGCACTTTTCATTATTTTCGAGGCTTAAAAATGATGTTTCGGTGAGTTTTTGAAAAAATGATTAGTCAAAGTCAAGTTTTAATAGGCAGTTGCATCCAAGTTTTATTAGTAACCATGAAATTATGGTTTGCAGAACAATTTCTGAAATCGATCTTGGAATGCACTTTTCATTATTTTGGGGGCTTAAAAGCGATGTTTTGGTGAGTTTATGAAAAAATGATTAGTCAAAGGCAAGTTTTAATAGGCAGTTGCATGCAAGTTTTATTAGTAACAATGAAATTATGGTTTGCAAAAAAGTTTCAGAAATCGATCTTGGAATGCACTTTGCATTATTTTGGGGGCTTAAAAACGATTTTTTGGAGAGTTTATGAAAAAATGATTAGTCAAAGTCAAGTTTTAATAGGCAGTTCCATACAAGTTTGACTAGTTACATTGAAATTTTGGTTTGCAGAAAAGTTTCAGAAATCGATCTTGAAATGCACTTTTCATTATTTTGGGGTCTAAAAAATGATGTTTCGGTGAGTTTTTGAAAAAATGATTAGTCAAAGTCAAGTTTTAATAGGCAGTTGCATGCAAGTTTTATTAGTAACAATGAAATTATGGTTTGCAGAACAGTTTCTGAAATTGATCTTGGAATGCACTTTCCATTATTTTGGGGGCTTAAAAACGATGTTTTGGTGAGTTTATGAAAAAATGATTAGTCAAAGTCAAGTTTTAATAGGCAGTTGCATGCAAGTTTTATTAGTAACAATGAAATTATGGTTTGCAGAACAGTTTCTGAAATCGATCTTGGAATGCACTTTTCATTATTTTCGAGGCTTAAAAATGATGTTTTGGTGAGTTTATGAAAAAATGATTTGTCAAAGTCAAGTTTTAATAGGCAGTTGCATGCAAGTTTTATTAGTAACCATGAAATTATGGTTTGCAGAACAATTTCTGAAATCGATCTTGGAATGCACTTTTCATTATTTTGGGGGCTTAAAAGCGATGTTTTGGTGAGTTTATGAAAAAATGATTAGTCAAAGGCAAGTTTTAATAGGCAGTTGCATGCAAGTTTTATTAGTAACAATGAAATTATGGTTTGCAAAAAAGTTTCAGAAATCGATCTTGGAATGCACTTTTCATTATTTTCGAGGCTTAAAAATGATGTTTTGGTGAGTTTTTGAAAAAATGATTAGTCAAAGTCAAGTTTTAATAGGCAGTTGCATGCAAGTTTTATTAGTAACCATGAAATTATGGTTTGCAGAACAATTTCTGAAATCGATCTTGGAATGCACTTTTCATTATTTTGGGGGCTTAAAAGCGATGTTTTGGTGAGTTTATGAAAAAATGATTAGTCAAAGGCAAGTTTTAATAGGCAGTTGCATGCAAGTTTTATTAGTAACAATGAAATTATGGTTTGCAAAAAAGTTTCAGAAATCGATCTTGGAATGCACTTTGCATTATTTTGGGGGCTTAAAAACGATTTTTTGGAGAGTTTATGAAAAAATGATTAGTCAAAGTCAAGTTTTAATAGGCAGTTCCATACAAGTTTGACTAGTTACATTGAAATTTTGGTTTGCAGAAAAGTTTCAGAAATCGATCTTGAAATGCACTTTTCATTATTTTGGGGTCTAAAAAATGATGTTTCGGTGAGTTTTTGAAAAAATGATTAGTCAAAGTCAAGTTTTAATAGGCAGTTGCATGCAAGTTTTATTAGTAACCATGAAATTATGGTTTGCAGAACAATTTCTGAAATCGATCTTGGAATGCACTTTTCATTATTTTGGGGGCTTAAAAGCGATGTTTTGGTGAGTTTATGAAAAAATGATTAGTCAAAGTCAAGTTTTAATAGGCAGTTGCATGCAAGTTTTATTAGTAACAATGAAATTATGGTTTGCAGAACAGTTTCTGAAATCGATCTTGGAATGCACTTTTCATTATTTTCGAGGCTTAAAAATGATGTTTTGGTGAGTTTATGAAAAAATGATTTGTCAAAGTCAAGTTTTAATAGGCAGTTGCATGCAAGTTTTATTAGTAACCATGAAATTATGGTTTGCAGAACAATTTCTGAAATCGATCTTGGAATGCACTTTTCATTATTTTGGGGGCTTAAAAGCGATGTTTTGGTGAGTTTATGAAAAAATGATTAGTCAAAGGCAAGTTTTATTAGGCAGTTGCATGCAAGTTTTATTAGTAACAATGAAATTATGGTTTGCAGAACAGTTTCTGAAATCGATCTTGGAATGCACTTTGCATTATTTTGGGGGCTTAAAAACGATAATTTGGTGAGTTTATGAAAAAATGATTAGTCAAAGTCAAGTTTTAATAGGCAGTTCCATACAAGTTTGACTAGTTACATTGAAATTTTGGTTTGCAGAAAAGTTTCAGAAATCGATCTTGAAATGCACTTTTCATTATTTTGGGGTCTAAAAAATGATGTTTCGGTGAGTTTTTGAAAAAATGATTAGTCAAAGTCAAGTTTTAATAGGCAGTTGCATGCAAGTTTTATTAGTAACAATGAAATTATGGTTTGCAGAACAGTTTCTGAAATTGATCTTGGAATGCACTTTCCATTATTTTGGGGGCTTAAAAGCGATGTTTTGGTGAGTTTATGAAAAAATGATTAGTCAAAGTCAAGTTTTAATAGGCAGTTGCATGCAAGTTTTATTAGTAACAATGAAATTATGGTTTGCAGAACAGTTTCTGAAATCGATCTTGGAATGCACTTTTCATTATTTTCGAGGCTTAAAAATGATGTTTTGGTGAGTTTATGAAAAAATGATTTGTCAAAGTCAAGTTTTAATAGGCAGTTGCATGCAAGTTTTATTAGTAACCATGAAATTATGGTTTGCAGAACAATTTCTGAAATCGATCTTGGAATGCACTTTTCATTATTTTGGGGGCTTAAAAGCGATGTTTTGGTGAGTTTATGAAAAAATGATTAGTCAAAGGCAAGTTTTATTAGGCAGTTGCATGCAAGTTTTATTAGTAACAATGAAATTATGGTTTGCAGAACAGTTTCTGAAATCGATCTTGGAATGCACTTTTCATTATTTTGGGGGCTTAAAAACGATGTTTTGGTGAGTTTATGAAAAAATGATTAGTCAAAGTCAAGTTTTAATAGGCAGTTGCATGCAAGTTTTATTAGTAACAATGAAATTATGGTTTGCAGAACAGTTTCTGAAATCGATCTTGGAATGCACTTTGCATTATTTTGGGGGCTTAAAAATGATGTTTTGGTGAGTTTAAGACAAAATGATTTGTCAAAGTCAAGTTTTATTACGCAGCTCCATACAAGTTTGACTAGTTACATTGAAATTTTGGTTTGCAGAAAAGTGTCAGAAATCGATCTTGAAATGCACTTTTCATTATTTTGGGGGATTAAACATTATGTTTTGGTGAGTTTATGATAAACTGATTTGTCAAAGTCAAGTTTTATTACGCAGCTCCATACAAGTTTGACTAGTTACATTGAAATTTTGGTTTGCAGAAAAGTGTCAGAAATCGATCTTGAAATGCACTTTTCATTATTTTGGGGGCTTAAAAATTATGTTTTGGTGAGTTTAAGACAAAATGATTTGTCAAAGTCAAGTTTTATTACGCAGCTCCATACAAGTTTGACTAGTTACATTGAAATTTTGGTTTGCAGAAAAGTGTCAGAAATCGATCTTGAAATGCACTTTTCATTATTTTGGGGGCTCAAAAATGATGTTTTGGTGAGTTTAAGACAAAATGATTTGTCAAAGTCAAGTTTTATTACGCAGCTCCATACAAGTTTGACTAGTTACATTGAAATTTTGGTTTGCAGAAAAGTGTCAGAAATCGATCTTGAAATGCACTTTTCATTATTTTGGGGGCTTAAAAATTATGTTTTGGTGAGTTTATGATAAACTGATTTGTCAAAGTCAAGTTTTATTACGCAGCTCCATACAAGTTTGACTAGTTACATTGAAATTTTGGTTTGCAGAAAAGTTTCAGAAATCGATCTTGAAATGCACTTTTCATTATTTTGGGGGCTCAAAAATGATGTTTTGGTGAGTTTATGATAAACTGATTTGTCAAAGTCAAGTTTTATTACGCAGCTCCATACAAGTTTGACTAGTTACATTGAAATTTTGGTTTGCAGAAAAGTGTCAGAAATCGATCTTGAAATGCACTTTTCATTATTTTGGGGGCTTAAAAATGATGTTTTGGTGAGTTTAAGACAAAATGATTTGTCAAAGTCAAGTTTTATTACGCAGCTCCATACAAGTTTGACTAGTTACATTGAAATTTTGGTTTGCAGAAAAGTGTCAGAAATCGATCTTGAAATGCACTTATCATTATTTTGGGGGCTTAAAAATGATGTTTTGGTGAGTTTAAGACAAAATGATTTGTCAAAGTCAAGTTTTATTACGCAGCTCCATACAAGTTTGACTAGTTACATTGAAATTTTGGTTTGCAGAAAAGTGTCAGAAATCGATCTTGAAATGCACTTTTCATTATTTTGGGGGCTTAAAAATTATGTTTTGGTGAGTTTAAGACAAAATGATTTGTCAAAGTCAAGTTTTATTACGCAGCTCCATACAAGTTTGACTAGTTACATTGAAATTTTGGTTTGCAGAAAAGTGTCAGAAATCGATCTTGAAATGCACTTTTCATTATTTTGGGGGCTTAAAAATTATGTTTTGGTGAGTTTAAGACAAAATGATTTGTCAAAGTCAAGTTTTATTACGCAGCTCCATACAAGTTTGACTAGTTACATTGAAATTTTGGTTTGCAGAAAAGTGTCAGAAATCGATCTTGAAATGCACTTTTCATTATTTTGGGGGCTTAAAAATTATGTTTTGGTGAGTTTATGATAAACTGATTTGTCAAAGTCAAGTTTTATTACGCAGCTCCATACAAGTTTGACTAGTTACATTGAAATTTTGGTTTGCAGAAAAGTTTCAGAAATCGATCTTGAAATGCACTTTTCATTATTTTGGGGGCTCAAAAATGATGTTTTGGTGAGTTTATGATAAACTGATTTGTCAAAGTCAAGTTTTATTACGCAGCTCCATACAAGTTTGACTAGTTACATTGAAATTTTGGTTTGCAGAAAAGTGTCAGAAATCGATCTTGAAATGCACTTTTCATTATTTTGGGGGCTTAAAAATTATGTTTTGGTGAGTTTAAGACAAAATGATTTGTCAAAGTCGAGTTTTAAAAGGCAACTTGCATACAAGTTTGACAAGTGACAATGAAATTTTGGTTTGCCAAAAAGTTTCCGAAATCGATTTTGGATTTAACTTTTCATTATTTTGGGGGCTCAAAAATGATGTTTTGGTTGGTCTCTGAAAAAATGATTTGTCAAAGTCGAGTTTTAAAAGGCAACTTGCATACAAGTTTGACTAGTTACATTGAAATTTTGGTTTGCAGAAAAGTGTCAGAAATCGATCTTGAAATGCACTTTTCATTATTTTGGGGGCTCAAAAATGATGTTTTGGTGAGTTTAAGACAAAATGATTTGTCAAAGTCAAGTTTTATTACGCAGCTCCATACAAGTTTGACTAGTTACATTGAAACTTTGGTTTGCAGAAAAGTGTCAGAAATCGATCTTGAAATGCACTTTTCATTATTTTGGGGGCTTAAAAATTATGTTTTGGTGAGTTTAAGACAAAATGATTTGTCAAAGTCAAGTTTTATTACGCAGCTCCATACAAGTTTGACTAGTTACATTGAAATTTTGGTTTGCAGAAAAGTGTCAGAAATCGATCTTGAAATGCACTTTTCATTATTTTGGGGGCTTAAAAATGATGTTTTGGTGAGTTTAAGACAAAATGATTTGTCAAAGTCAAGTTTTATTACGCAGCTCCATACAAGTTTGACTAGTTACATTGAAATTTTGGTTTGCAGAAAAGTGTCAGAAATCTATCTTGAAATGCACTTTTCATTATTTTGGGAGCTTAAACATTATGTTTTGGTGAGTTTATGATAAACTGATTTGTCAAAGTCAAGTTTTATTACGCAGCTCCATACAAGTTTGACTAGTTACATTGAAATTTTGGTTTGCAGAAAAGTGTCAGAAATCGATCTTGAAATGCACTTTTCATTATTTTGGGGGCTTAAAAATTATGTTTTGGTGAGTTTATGATAAACTGATTTGTCAAAGTCAAGTTTTATTACGCAGCTCCATACAAGTTTGACTAGTTACATTGAAATTTTGGTTTGCCGAAAAGTTTCCGAAATCGATCTTGAAATGCACTTTTCATTATTTTGGGGGCTTAAAAATGATGTTTTGGTGAGTTTAAGACAAAATGATTTGTCAAAGTCAAGTTTTATTACGCAGCTCCATACAAGTTTGACTAGTTACATTGAAATTTTGGTTTGCAGAAAAGTTTTAGAAATCGATCTTGAAATGCACTTTTCATTATTTTGGGGGCTTAAAAATTATGTTTTGGTGAGTTTAAGACAAAATGATTTGTCAAAGTCAAGTTTTATTACGCAGCTCCATACAAGTTTGACTAGTTACATTGAAATTTTGGTTTGCAGAAAAGTTTCAGAAATCGATCTTGAAATGCACTTTTCATTATTTTGGGGGCTTAAAAATTATGTTTTGGTGAGTTTAAGACAAAATGATTTGTCAAAGTCAAGTTTTATTACGCAGCTCCATACAAGTTTGACTAGTTACATTGAAATTTTGGTTTGCAGAAAAGTTTCAGAAATCGATCTTGAAATGCACTTTTCATTATTTTGGGGGCTTAAAAATGATGTTTTGGTGAGTTTAAGACAAAATGATTTGTCAAAGTCAAGTTTTATTTCGCAGCTCCATACAAGTTTGACTAGTTACATTGAAATTTTGGTTTGCAGAAAAGTTTCAGAAATCGATCTTGAAATGCACTTTTCATTATTTTGGGGGCTTAAAAATTATGTTTTGGTGAGTTTAAGACAAAATGATTTGTCAAAGTCAAGTTTTATTACGCAGCTCCATACAAGTTTGACTAGTTACATTGAAATTTTGGTTTGCAGAAAAGTTTCAGAAATCGATCTTGAAATGCACTTTTCATTATTTTGGGGGCTTAAAAATGATGTTTTGGTGAGTTTAAGACAAAATGATTTGTCAAAGTCAAGTTTTATTACGCAGCTCCATACAAGTTTGACTAGTTACATTGAAATTTTGGTTTGCAGAAAAGTTTCAGAAATCGATCTTGAAATGCACTTTTCATTATTTTGGGGGCTTAAAAATTATGTTTTGGTGAGTTTAAGACAAAATGATTTGTCAAAGTCAAGTTTTAATAGGCAGTTCCATACAAGCTTGACTAGTTACATTGAAATTTTGGTTTGCAGAAAAGTTTCAGAAATCGATCTTGAAATGCACTTTTCATTATTTTGGGGGCTTAAAAATGATGTTTTGGTGAGTTTAAGACAAAATGATTTGTCAAAGTCAAGTTTTATTACGCAGCTCCATACAAGTTTGACTAGTTACATTGAAATTTTGGTTTGCAGAAAAGTTTCAGAAATCGATCTTGAAATGCACTTTTCATTATTTTGGGGGCTCAAAAATGATGTTTTGGTGAGTTTATGATAAACTGATTTGTCAAAGTCAAGTTTTATTACGCAGCTCCATACAAGTTTGACTAGTTACATTGAAATTTTGGTTTGCAGAAAAGTGTCAGAAATCGATCTTGAAATGCACTTTTCATTATTTTGGGGGCTTAAAAATTATGTTTTGGTGAGTTTAAGACAAAATGATTTGTCAAAGTCGAGTTTTAAAAGGCAACTTGCATACAAGTTTGACAAGTGACAATGAAATTTTGGTTTGCCAAAAAGTTTCCGAAATCGATTTTGGATTTAACTTTTCATTATTTTGGGGGCTCAAAAATGATGTTTTGGTTGGTCTCTGAAAAAATGATTTGTCAAAGTCGAGTTTTAAAAGGCAACTTGCATACAAGTTTGACTAGTTACATTGAAATTTTGGTTTGCAGAAAAGTGTCAGAAATCGATCTTGAAATGCACTTTTCATTATTTTGGGGGCTCAAAAATTATGTTTTGGTGAGTTTAAGACAAAATGATTTGTCAAAGTCAAGTTTTATTACGCAGCTCCATACAAGTTTGACTAGTTACATTGAAATTTTGGTTTGCAGAAAAGTTTCAGAAATCGATCTTGAAATGCACTTTTCATTATTTTGGGGGCTTAAAAATGATGTTTTGGTGAGTTTAAGACAAAATGATTTGTCAAAGTCAAGTTTTATTTCGCAGCTCCATACAAGTTTGACTAGTTACATTGAAATTTTGGTTTGCAGAAAAGTTTCAGAAATCGATCTTGAAATGCACTTTTCATTATTTTGGGGGCTTAAAAATTATGTTTTGGTGAGTTTAAGACAAAATGATTTGTCAAAGTCAAGTTTTAATAGGCAGTTCCATACAAGCTTGACTAGTTACATTGAAATTTTGGTTTGCAGAAAAGTTTCAGAAATCGATCTTGAAATGCACTTTTCATTATTTTGGGGGCTTAAAAATTATGTTTTGGTGAGTTTATGATAAACTGATTTGTCAAAGTCAAGTTTTATTACGCAGCTCCATACAAGTTTGACTAGTTACATTGAAATTTTGGTTTGCAGAAAAGTTTCAGAAATCGATCTTGAAATGCACTTTTCATTATTTTGGGGGCTCAAAAATGATGTTTTGGTGAGTTTATGATAAACTGATTTGTCAAAGTCAAGTTTTATTACGCAGCTCCATACAAGTTTGACTAGTTACATTGAAATTTTGGTTTGCAGAAAAGTGTCAGAAATCGATCTTGAAATGCACTTTTCATTATTTTGGGGGCTTAAAAATTATGTTTTGGTGAGTTTAAGACAAAATGATTTGTCAAAGTCGAGTTTTAAAAGGCAACTTGCATACAAGTTTGACAAGTGACAATGAAATTTTGGTTTGCCAAAAAGTTTCCGAAATCGATTTTGGATTTAACTTTTCATTATTTTGGGGGCTCAAAAATGATGTTTTGGTTGGTCTCTGAAAAAATGATTTGTCAAAGTCGAGTTTTAAAAGGCAACTTGCATACAAGTTTGACTAGTTACATTGAAATTTTGGTTTGCAGAAAAGTGTCAGAAATCGATCTTGAAATGCACTTTTCATTATTTTGGGGGCTCAAAAATTATGTTTTGGTGAGTTTAAGACAAAATGATTTGTCAAAGTCAAGTTTTATTACGCAGCTCCATACAAGTTTGACTAGTTACATTGAAATTTTGGTTTGCAGAAAAGTTTCAGAAATCGATCTTGAAATGCACTTTTCATTATTTTGGGGGCTTAAAAATGATGTTTTGGTGAGTTTAAGACAAAATGATTTGTCAAAGTCAAGTTTTATTTCGCAGCTCCATACAAGTTTGACTAGTTACATTGAAATTTTGGTTTGCAGAAAAGTTTCAGAAATCGATCTTGAAATGCACTTTTCATTATTTTGGGGGCTTAAAAATTATGTTTTGGTGAGTTTAAGACAAAATGATTTGTCAAAGTCAAGTTTTAATAGGCAGTTCCATACAAGCTTGACTAGTTACATTGAAATTTTGGTTTGCAGAAAAGTTTCAGAAATCGATCTTGAAATGCACTTTTCATTATTTTGGGGGCTTAAAAATTATGTTTTGGTGAGTTTATGATAAACTGATTTGTCAAAGTCAAGTTTTATTACGCAGCTCCATACAAGTTTGACTAGTTACATTGAAATTTTGGTTTGCAGAAAAGTTTCAGAAATCGATCTTGAAATGCACTTTTCATTATTTTGGGGGCTCAAAAATGATGTTTTGGTGAGTTTATGATAAACTGATTTGTCAAAGTCAAGTTTTATTACGCAGCTCCATACAAGTTTGACTAGTTACATTGAAATTTTGGTTTGCAGAAAAGTGTCAGAAATCGATCTTGAAATGCACTTTTCATTATTTTGGGGGCTTAAAAATTATGTTTTGGTGAGTTTAAGACAAAATGATTTGTCAAAGTCGAGTTTTAAAAGGCAACTTGCATACAAGTTTGACAAGTGACAATGAAATTTTGGTTTGCCAAAAAGTTTCCGAAATCGATTTTGGATTTAACTTTTCATTATTTTGGGGGCTCAAAAATGATGTTTTGGTTGGTCTCTGAAAAAATGATTTGTCAAAGTCGAGTTTTAAAAGGCAACTTGCATACAAGTTTGACTAGTTACATTGAAATTTTGGTTTGCAGAAAAGTGTCAGAAATCGATCTTGAAATGCACTTTTCATTATTTTGGGGGCTCAAAAATGATGTTTTGGTGAGTTTAAGACAAAATGATTTGTCAAAGTCAAGTTTTATTACGCAGCTCCATACAAGTTTGACTAGTTACATTGAAACTTTGGTTTGCAGAAAAGTGTCAGAAATCGATCTTGAAATGCACTTTTCATTATTTTGGGGGCTTAAAAATTATGTTTTGGTGAGTTTAAGACAAAATGATTTGTCAAAGTCAAGTTTTATTACGCAGCTCCATACAAGTTTGACTAGTTACATTGAAATTTTGGTTTGCAGAAAAGTGTCAGAAATCGATCTTGAAATGCACTTTTCATTATTTTGGGGGCTTAAAAATGATGTTTTGGTGAGTTTAAGACAAAATGATTTGTCAAAGTCAAGTTTTATTACGCAGCTCCATACAAGTTTGACTAGTTACATTGAAATTTTGGTTTGCAGAAAAGTGTCAGAAATCTATCTTGAAATGCACTTTTCATTATTTTGGGGGCTTAAACATTATGTTTTGGTGAGTTTATGATAAACTGATTTGTCAAAGTCAAGTTTTATTACGCAGCTCCATACAAGTTTGACTAGTTACATTGAAATTTTGGTTTGCAGAAAAGTGTCAGAAATCGATCTTGAAATGCACTTTTCATTATTTTGGGGGCTTAAAAATTATGTTTTGGTGAGTTTATGATAAACTGATTTGTCAAAGTCAAGTTTTATTACGCAGCTCCATACAAGTTTGACTAGTTACATTGAAATTTTGGTTTGCCGAAAAGTTTCAGAAATCGATCTTGAAATGCACTTTTCATTATTTTGGGGGCTTAAAAATGATGTTTTGGTGAGTTTAAGACAAAATGATTTGTCAAAGTCAAGTTTTATTACGCAGCTCCATACAAGTTTGACTAGTTACATTGAAATTTTGGTTTGCAGAAAAGTTTTAGAAATCGATCTTGAAATGCACTTTTCATTATTTTGGGGGCTTAAAAATTATGTTTTGGTGAGTTTAAGACAAAATGATTTGTCAAAGTCAAGTTTTATTACGCAGCTCCATACAAGTTTGACTAGTTACATTGAAATTTTGGTTTGCAGAAAAGTTTCAGAAATCGATCTTGAAATGCACTTTTCATTATTTTGGGGGCTTAAAAATTATGTTTTGGTGAGTTTAAGACAAAATGATTTGTCAAAGTCAAGTTTTATTACGCAGCTCCATACAAGTTTGACTAGTTACATTGAAATTTTGGTTTGCAGAAAAGTTTCAGAAATCGATCTTGAAATGCACTTTTCATTATTTTGGGGGCTTAAAAATGATGTTTTGGTGAGTTTAAGACAAAATGATTTGTCAAAGTCAAGTTTTATTTCGCAGCTCCATACAAGTTTGACTAGTTACATTGAAATTTTGGTTTGCAGAAAAGTTTCAGAAATCGATCTTGAAATGCACTTTTCATTATTTTGGGGGCTTAAAAATTATGTTTTGGTGAGTTTAAGACAAAATGATTTGTCAAAGTCAAGTTTTAATAGGCAGTTCCATACAAGCTTGACTAGTTACATTGAAATTTTGGTTTGCAGAAAAGTTTCAGAAATCGATCTTGAAATGCACTTTTCATTATTTTGGGGGCTTAAAAATGATGTTTTGGTGAGTTTAAGACAAAATGATTTGTCAAAGTCAAGTTTTATTACGCAGCTCCATACAAGTTTGACTAGTTACATTGAAATTTTGGTTTGCAGAAAAGTTTTAGAAATCGATCTTGAAATGCACTTTTCATTATTTTGGGGGCTTAAAAATGATGTTTTGGTGAGTTTAAGACAAAATGATTTGTCAAAGTCAAGTTTTATTACGCAGCTCCATACAAGTTTGACTAGTTACATTGAAATTTTGGTTTGCAGAAAAGTTTCAGAAATCGATCTTGAAATGCACTTTTCATTATTTTGGGGGCTTAAAAATTATGTTTTGGTGAGTTTAAGACAAAATGATTTGTCAAAGTCAAGTTTTATTACGCAGCTCCATACAAGTTTGACTAGTTACATTGAAATTTTGGTTTGCAGAAAAGTGTCAGAAATCGATCTTGAAATGCACTTTTCATTATTTTGGGGGCTTAAAAATTATGTTTTGGTGAGTTTAAGACAAAATGATTTGTCAAAGTCAAGTTTTATTACGCAGCTCCATACAAGTTTGACTAGTTACATTGAAATTTTGGTTTGCAGAAAAGTGTCAGAAATCGATCTTGAAATGCACTTTTCATTATTTTGGGGGCTTAAAAATTATGTTTTGGTGAGTTTATGATAAACTGATTTGTCAAAGTCAAGTTTTATTACGCAGCTCCATACAAGTTTGACTAGTTACATTGAAATTTTGGTTTGCAGAAAAGTTTCAGAAATCGATCTTGAAATGCACTTTTCATTATTTTGGGGGCTCAAAAATGATGTTTTGGTGAGTTTATGATAAACTGATTTGTCAAAGTCAAGTTTTATTACGCAGCTCCATACAAGTTTGACTAGTTACATTGAAATTTTGGTTTGCAGAAAAGTGTCAGAAATCGATCTTGAAATGCACTTTTCATTATTTTGGGGGCTTAAAAATTATGTTTTGGTGAGTTTATGATAAACTGATTTGTCAAAGTCAAGTTTTATTACGCAGCTCCATACAAGTTTGACTAGTTACATTGAAATTTTGGTTTGCAGAAAAGTGTCAGAAATCGATCTTGAAATGCACTTTTCATTATTTTGGGGGCTTAAAAATTATGTTTTGGTGAGTTTAAGACAAAATGATTTGTCAAAGTCAAGTTTTATTACGCAGCTCCATACAAGTTTGACTAGTTACATTGAAATTTTGGTTTGCAGAAAAGTGTCAGAAATCGATCTTGAAATGCACTTTTCATTATTTTGGGGGCTTAAAAATTATGTTTTGGTGAGTTTATGATAAACTGATTTGTCAAAGTCAAGTTTTATTACGCAGCTCCATACAAGTTTGACTAGTTACATTGAAATTTTGGTTTGCAGAAAAGTTTCAGAAATCGATCTTGAAATGCACTTTTCATTATTTTGGGGGCTTAAAAATTATGTTTTGGTGAGTTTAAGACAAAATGATTTGTCAAAGTCAAGTTTTATTACGCAGCTCCATACAAGTTTGACTAGTTACATTGAAATTTTGGTTTGCAGAAAAGTGTCAGAAATCGATCTTGAAATGCACTTTTCATTATTTTGGGGGCTTAAAAATTATGTTTTGGTGAGTTTAAGACAAAATGATTTGTCAAAGTCAAGTTTTATTACGCAGCTCCATACAAGTTTGACTAGTTACATTGAAATTTTGGTTTGCAGAAAAGTGTCAGAAATCGATCTTGAAATGCACTTTTCATTATTTTGGGGGCTTAAAAATGATGTTTTGGTGAGTTTATGATAAACTGATTTGTCAAAGTCAAGTTTTATTACGCAGCTCCATACAAGTTTGACTAGTTACATTGAAATTTTGGTTTGCAGAAAAGTTTCAGAAATCGATCTTGAAATGCACTTTTCATTATTTTGGGGGCTCAAAAATGATGTTTTGGTGAGTTTATGATAAACTGATTTGTCAAAGTCAAGTTTTATTACGCAGCTCCATACAAGTTTGACTAGTTACATTGAAATTTTGGTTTGCAGAAAAGTGTCAGAAATCGATCTTGAAATGCACTTTTCATTATTTTGGGGGCTTAAAAATTATGTTTTGGTGAGTTTATGATAAACTGATTTGTCAAAGTCAAGTTTTATTACGCAGCTCCATACAAGTTTGACTAGTTACATTGAAATTTTGGTTTGCAGAAAAGTTTCAGAAATCGATCTTGAAATGCACTTTTCATTATTTTGGGGGCTTAAAAATTATGTTTTGGTGAGTTTAAGACAAAATGATTTGTCAAAGTCAAGTTTTATTACGCAGCTCCATACAAGTTTGACTAGTTACATTGAAATTTTGGTTTGCAGAAAAGTGTCAGAAATCGATCTTGAAATGCACTTTTCATTATTTTGGGGGCTTAAAAATTATGTTTTGGTGAGTTTAAGACAAAATGATTTGTCAAAGTCAAGTTTTATTACGCAGCTCCATACAAGTTTGACTAGTTACATTGAAATTTTGGTTTGCAGAAAAGTGTCAGAAATCGATCTTGAAATGCACTTTTCATTATTTTGGGGGCTTAAAAATTATGTTTTGGTGAGTTTATGATAAACTGATTTGTCAAAGTCAAGTTTTATTACGCAGCTCCATACAAGTTTGACTAGTTACATTGAAATTTTGGTTTGCAGAAAAGTTTCAGAAATCGATCTTGAAATGCACTTTTCATTATTTTGGGGGCTCAAAAATGATGTTTTGGTGAGTTTATGATAAACTGATTTGTCAAAGTCAAGTTTTATTACGCAGCTCCATACAAGTTTGACTAGTTACATTGAAATTTTGGTTTGCAGAAAAGTGTCAGAAATCGATCTTGAAATGCACTTTTCATTATTTTGGGGGCTTAAAAATTATGTTTTGGTGAGTTTAAGACAAAATGATTTGTCAAAGTCGAGTTTTAAAAGGCAACTTGCATACAAGTTTGACAAGTGACAATGAAATTTTGGTTTGCCAAAAAGTTTCCGAAATCGATTTTGGATTTAACTTTTCATTATTTTGGGGGCTCAAAAATGATGTTTTGGTTGGTCTCTGAAAAAATGATTTGTCAAAGTCGAGTTTTAAAAGGCAACTTGCATACAAGTTTGACTAGTTACATTGAAATTTTGGTTTGCAGAAAAGTGTCAGAAATCGATCTTGAAATGCACTTTTCATTATTTTGGGGGCTCAAAAATGATGTTTTGGTGAGTTTAAGATAAAATGATTTGTCAAAGTCAAGTTTTATTACGCAGCTCCATACAAGTTTGACTAGTTACATTGAAATTTTGGTTTGCAGAAAAGTGTCAGAAATCGATCTTGAAATGCACTTTTCATTATTTTGGGGGCTTAAAAATGATGTTTTGGTGAGTTTAAGACAAAATGATTTGTCAAAGTCAAGTTTTATTACGCAGCTCCATACAAGTTTGACTAGTTACATTGAAATTTTGGTTTGCAGAAAAGTGTCAGAAATCGATCTTGAAATGCACTTTTCATTATTTTGGGGGCTTAAACATTATGTTTTGGTGAGTTTATGATAAACTGATTTGTCAAAGTCAAGTTTTATTACGCAGCTCCATACAAGTTTGACTAGTTACATTGAAATTTTGGTTTGCAGAAAAGTGTCAGAAATCGATCTTGAAATGCACTTTTCATTATTTTGGGGGCTTAAAAATTATGTTTTGGTGAGTTTATGATAAACTGATTTGTCAAAGTCAAGTTTTATTACGCAGCTCCATACAAGTTTGACTAGTTACATTGAAATTTTGGTTTGCCGAAAAGTTTCAGAAATTGATCTTGAAATGCACTTTTCATTATTTTGGGGGCTTAAAAATGATGTTTTGGTGAGTTTAAGACAAAATGATTTGTCAAAGTCAAGTTTTATTACGCAGCTCCATACAAGTTTGACTAGTTACATTGAAATTTTGGTTTGCAGAAAAGTTTTAGAAATCGATCTTGAAATGCACTTTTCATTATTTTGGGGGCTTAAAAATTATGTTTTGGTGAGTTTAAGACAAAATGATTTGTCAAAGTCAAGTTTTATTACGCAGCTCCATACAAGTTTGACTAGTTACATTGAAATTTTGGTTTGCAGAAAAGTTTTAGAAATCGATCTTGAAATGCACTTTTCATTATTTTGGGGGCTTAAAAATTATGTTTTGGTGAGTTTAAGACAAAATGATTTGTCAAAGTCAAGTTTTATTACGCAGCTCCATACAAGTTTGACTAGTTACATTGAAATTTTGGTTTGCAGAAAAGTTTCAGAAATCGATCTTGAAATGCACTTTTCATTATTTTGGGGGCTTAAAAATTATGTTTTGGTGAGTTTAAGACAAAATGATTTGTCAAAGTCAAGTTTTATTACGCAGCTCCATACAAGTTTGACTAGTTACATTGAAATTTTGGTTTGCAGAAAAGTGTCAGAAATCGATCTTGAAATGCACTTTTCATTATTTTGGGGGCTTAAAAATTATGTTTTGGTGAGTTTATGATAAACTGATTTGTCAAAGTCAAGTTTTATTACGCAGCTCCATACAAGTTTGACTAGTTACATTGAAATTTTGGTTTGCCGAAAAGTTTCAGAAATTGATCTTGAAATGCACTTTTCATTATTTTGGGGGCTTAAAAATTATGTTTTGGTGAGTTTATGATAAACTGATTTGTCAAAGTCAAGTTTTATTACGCAGCTCCATACAAGTTTGACTAGTTACATTGAAATTTTGGTTTGCAGAAAAGTGTCAGAAATCGATCTTGAAATGCACTTTTCATTATTTTGGGGGCTTAAAAATGATGTTTTGGTGAGTTTAAGACAAAATGATTTGTCAAAGTCAAGTTTTATTACGCAGCTCCATACAAGTTTGACTAGTTACATTGAAATTTTGGTTTGCAGAAAAGTGTCAGAAATCGATCTTGAAATGCACTTTTCATTATTTTGGGGGCTTAAACATTATGTTTTGGTGAGTTTATGATAAACTGATTTGTCAAAGTCAAGTTTTATTACGCAGCTCCATACAAGTTTGACTAGTTACATTGAAATTTTGGTTTGCAGAAAAGTGTCAGAAATCGATCTTGAAATGCACTTTTCATTATTTTGGGGGCTTAAAAATTATGTTTTGGTGAGTTTATGATAAACTGATTTGTCAAAGTCAAGTTTTATTACGCAGCTCCATACAAGTTTGACTAGTTACATTGAAATTTTGGTTTGCCGAAAAGTTTCAGAAATCGATCTTGAAATGCACTTTTCATTATTTTGGGGGCTTAAAAATGATGTTTTGGTGAGTTTAAGACAAAATGATTTGTCAAAGTCAAGTTTTATTACGCAGCTCCATACAAGTTTGACTAGTTACATTGAAATTTTGGTTTGCAGAAAAGTTTTAGAAATCGATCTTGAAATGCACTTTTCATTATTTTGGGGGCTTAAAAATTATGTTTTGGTGAGTTTAAGACAAAATGATTTGTCAAAGTCAAGTTTTATTACGCAGCTCCATACAAGTTTGACTAGTTACATTGAAATTTTGGTTTGCAGAAAAGTTTCAGAAATCGATCTTGAAATGCACTTTTCATTATTTTGGGGGCTTAAAAATTATGTTTTGGTGAGTTTAAGACAAAATGATTTGTCAAAGTCAAGTTTTATTACGCAGCTCCATACAAGTTTGACTAGTTACATTGAAATTTTGGTTTGCAGAAAAGTTTCAGAAATCGATCTTGAAATGCACTTTTCATTATTTTGGGGGCTTAAAAATGATGTTTTGGTGAGTTTAAGACAAAATGATTTGTCAAAGTCAAGTTTTATTTCGCAGCTCCATACAAGTTTAACTAGTTACATTGAAATTTTGGTTGGCAGAAAAGTTTCAGAAATCGATCTTGAAATGCACTTTTCATTATTTTGGGGGCTTAAAAATTATGTTTTGGTGAGTTTAAGACAAAATGATTTGTCAAAGTCAAGTTTTAATAGGCAGTTCCATACAAGCTTGACTAGTTACATTGAAATTTTGGTTTGCAGAAAAGTTTCAGAAATCGATCTTGAAATGCACTTTTCATTATTTTGGGGGCTTAAAAATTATGTTTTGGTGAGTTTAAGACAAAATGATTTGTCAAAGTCAAGTTTTATTACGCAGCTCCATACAAGTTTGACTAGTTACATTGAAATTTTGGTTTGCAGAAAAGTGTCAGAAATCGATCTTGAAATGCACTTTTCATTATTTTGGGGGCTTAAAAATGATGTTTTGGTGAGTTTAAGACAAAATGATTTGTCAAAGTCAAGTTTTATTACGCAGCTCCATACAAGTTTGACTAGTTACATTGAAATTTTGGTTGGCAGAAAAGTTTCAGAAATCGATCTTGAAATGCACTTTTCATTATTTTGGGGGCTTAAAAATTATGTTTTGGTGAGTTTAAGACAAAATGATTTGTCAAAGTCAAGTTTTAATAGGCAGTTCCATACAAGCTTGACTAGTTACATTGAAATTTTGGTTTGCAGAAAAGTTTCAGAAATCGATCTTGAAATGCACTTTTCATTATTTTGGGGGCTTAAAAATTATGTTTTGGTGAGTTTAAGACAAAATGATTTGTCAAAGTCAAGTTTTAATAGGCAGTTCCATACAAGCTTGACTAGTTACATTGAAATTTTGGTTTGCAGAAAAGTTTCAGAAATCGATCTTGAAATGCACTTTTCATTATTTTGGGGGCTTAAAAATTATGTTTTGGTGAGTTTAAGACAAAATGATTTGTCAAAGTCAAGTTTTATTACGCAGCTCCATACAAGTTTGACTAGTTACATTGAAATTTTGGTTTGCAGAAAAGTGTCAGAAATCGATCTTGAAATGCACTTTTCATTATTTTGGGGGCTTAAAAATGATGTTTTGGTGAGTTTAAGACAAAATGATTTGTCAAAGCCAAGTTTTATTACGCAGCTCCATACAAGTTTGACTAGTTACATTGAAAGTTTGGTTTGCAGAAAAGTGTCAGAAATCGATCTTGAAATGCACTTTTCATTATTTTGGGGGCTTAAAAATGATGTTTTGGTGAGTTTAGGACAAAATGATTTGTCAAAGTCAAGTTTTATTACGCAGCTCCATACAAGTTTGACTAGTAACAATGAAATATTGGTTTGCAGAAAAGGTTCAGAAATCGATCTTGAAATGCACTTTTCATTATTTTGGGGGCTTAAAAATGATGTTTTGGTGAGTTTAAGACAAAATGATTTGTCAAAGTCAAGTTTTATTACGCAGCTCCATACAAGTTTGACTAGTTACATTGAAATTTTGGTTTGCAGAAAAGTGTCAGAAATCGATCTTGAAATGCACTTTTCATTATTTTGGGGGCTTAAAAATGATGTTTTGGTGAGTTTAAGACAAAATGATTTGTCAAAGTCAAGTTTTATTACGCAGCTCCATACAAGTTTGACTAGTTACATTGAAATTTTGGTTTGCAGAAAAGTTTCAGAAATCGATCTTGAAATGCACTTTTCATTATTTTGGGGGCTTAAAAATGATGTTTTGGTGAGTTTAAGACAAAATGATTTGTCAAAGTCAAGTTTTTTTACGCAGCTCCATACAAGTTTGACTAGTTACATTGAAATTTTGGTTTGCAGAAAAGTGTCAGAAACCGATCTTGAAATGCACTTTTCATTATTTTGGGGGCTTAAAAATGATGTTTTGGTGAGTTTAAGACAAAATGATTTGTCAAAGTCAAGTTTTAATCCGCAGCTCCATACAAGTTTGACTAGTTACATTGAAATTTTGCTTTGCAGAAAAGTGTCAGAAATCGGTCTTGAAATGCACTTTTCATTATTTTGGGGGCTTAAAAATGATGTTTTGGTGAGTTTAAGACAAAATGATTTGTCAAAGTCAAGTTTTATTACGCAGCTCCATACAAGTTTGACTAGTTACATTGAAATTTTGGTTTGCAGAAAAGTTTCAGAAATCGATCTTGAAATGCACTTTTCATTATTTTGGGGGCTTAAAAATGATGTTTTGGTGAGTTTAAGACAAAATGATTTGTCAAAGTCAAGTTTTTTTACGCAGCTCCATACAAGTTTGACTAGTTACATTGAAATTTTGGTTTGCAGAAAAGTTTCAGAAACCGATCTTGAAATGCACTTTTCATTATTTTGGGGGCTTAAAAATGATGTTTTGGTGAGTTTAAGACAAAATGATTTGTCAAAGTCAAGTTTTAATCCGCAGCTCCATACAAGTTTGACTAGTTACATTGAAATTTTGGTTTGCAGAAAAGTGTCAGAAACCGATCTTGAAATGCACTTTTCATTATTTTGGGGGCTTAAAAATGATGTTTTGGTGAGTTTAAGACAAAATGATTTGTCAAAGTCAAGTTTTAATCCGCAGCTCCATACAAGTTTGACTAGTTACATTGAAATTTTGGTTTGCAGAAAAGTGTCAGAAACCGATCTTGAAATGCACTTTTCATTATTTTGGGGGCTTAAAAATGATGTTTTGGTGAGTTTAAGACAAAATGATTTGTCAAAGTCAAGTTTTAATCCGCAGCTCCATACAAGTTTGACTAGTTACATTGAAATTTTGGTTTGCAGAAAAGTTTCAGAAATCGATCTTGAAATGCACTTTTCATTATTTTGGGGGCTTAAAAATGATGTTTTGGTGAGTTTAAGACAAAATGATTTGTCAAAGTCAAGTTTTAATCCGCAGCTCCATACAAGTTTGACTAGTTACATTGAAATTTTGGTTTGCAGAAAAGTGTCAGAAATCGATCTTGAAATGCACTTTTCATTATTTTGGGGGCTTAAAAATGATGTTTTGGTGAGTTTAAGACAAAATGATTTGTCAAAGTCAAGTTTTATTACGCAGCTCCATACAAGTTTGACTAGTTACATTGAAATTTTGGTTTGCAGAAAAGTTTCAGAAATCGATCTTGAAATGCACTTTTCATTATTTTGGGGGCTTAAAAATTATGTTTTGGTGAGTTTAAGACAAAATGATTTGTCAAAGTCAAGTTTTAATAGGCAGTTCCATACAAGCTTGACTAGTTACATTGAAATTTTGGTTTGCAGAAAAGTGTCAGAAATCGATCTTGAAATGCACTTTTCATTATTTTGGGGGCTTAAAAATTATGTTTTGGTGAGTTTAAGACAAAATGATTTGTCAAAGTCAAGTTTTATTACGCAGCTCCATACAAGTTTGACTAGTTACATTGAAATTTTGGTTTGCAGAAAAGTTTCAGAAATCGATCTTGAAATGCACTTTTCATTATTTTGGGGGCTTAAAAATTATGTTTTGGTGAGTTTAAGACAAAATGATTTGTCAAAGTCAAGTTTTATTACGCAGCTCCATACAAGTTTGACTAGTTACATTGAAATTTTGGTTTGCCGAAAAGTTTCAGAAATCGATCTTGAAATGCACTTTTCATTATTTTGGGGGCTTAAAAATGATGTTTTGGTGAGTTTAAGACAAAATGATTTGTCAAAGTCAAGTTTTATTACGCAGCTCCATACAAGTTTGACTAGTTACATTGAAATTTTGGTTTGCAGAAAAGTTTTAGAAATCGATCTTGAAATGCACTTTTCATTATTTTGGGGGCTTAAAAATTATGTTTTGGTGAGTTTAAGACAAAATGATTTGTCAAAGTCAAGTTTTATTACGCAGCTCCATACAAGTTTGACTAGTTACATTGAAATTTTGGTTTGCAGAAAAGTTTCAGAAATCGATCTTGAAATGCACTTTTCATTATTTTGGGGGCTTAAAAATTATGTTTTGGTGAGTTTAAGACAAAATGATTTGTCAAAGTCAAGTTTTATTACGCAGCTCCATACAAGTTTGACTAGTTACATTGAAATTTTGGTTTGCAGAAAAGTTTCAGAAATCGATCTTGAAATGCACTTTTCATTATTTTGGGGGCTTAAAAATGATGTTTTGGTGAGTTTAAGACAAAATGATTTGTCAAAGTCAAGTTTTATTACGCAGCTCCATACAAGTTTGACTAGTAACAATGAAATATTGGTTTGCAGAAAAGGTTCAGAAATCGATCTTGAAATGCACTTTTCATTATTTTGGGGGCTTAAAAATG
This sequence comes from Anopheles marshallii, assembly GCF_943734725.1. Taxonomy (NCBI): domain Eukaryota; kingdom Metazoa; phylum Arthropoda; class Insecta; order Diptera; family Culicidae; genus Anopheles; species Anopheles marshallii. The sequence continues at coordinate 15,517 of NW_026525876.1, read as the reverse complement.
ATGTTTTGGTGAGTTTAAGACAAAATGATTTGTCAAAGTCAAGTTTTATTACGCAGCTCCATACAAGTTTGACTAGTTACATTGAAATTTTGGTTTGCAGAAAAGTGTCAGAAATCGATCTTGAAATGCACTTTTCATTATTTTGGGGGCTTAAAAATTATGTTTTGGTGAGTTTAAGACAAAATGATTTGTCAAAGTCAAGTTTTATTACGCAGCTCCATACAAGTTTGACTAGTTACATTGAAATTTTGGTTTGCAGAAAAGTTTCAGAAATCGATCTTGAAATGCACTTTTCATTATTTTGGAGGCTAAAAAATTATGTTTTGGTGAGTTTATGATAAACTGATTTGTCAAAGTCAAGTTTTATTACGCAGCTCCATACAAGTTTGACTAGTTACATTGAAATTTTGGTTTGCAGAAAAGTGTCAGAAATCGATCTTGAAATGCACTTTTCATTATTTTGGGGGCTTAAAAATTATGTTTTGGTGAGTTTAAGACAAAATGATTTGTCAAAGTCAAGTTTTAATCCGCAGCTCCATACAAGTTTGACTAGTTACATTGAAATTTTGGTTTGCAGAAAAGTGTCAGAAATCGGTCTTGAAATGCACTTTTAATTATTTTGGGGGCTTAAAAATGATGTTTTGGTGAGTTTATGATAAACTGATTTGTCAAAGTCAAGTTTTATTACGCAGCTCCATACAAGTTTGACTAGTTACATTGAAATTTTGGTTTGCAGAAAAGTGTCAGAAATCGATCTTGAAATGCGTTTTTCATTATTTTGGGGGCTTAAAAATGATGTTTTGGCGAGTTTATGAAAAAATGATTTGTCAAAGTCAAGTTTAATTACGCAGTTCCATACAAGTTTGACTAGTTACATTGAAATTTTGGTTTGCAGAAAAGTGTCAGAAATCGGTCTTGAAATGCACTTTTAATTATTTTGGGGGCTTAAAAATGATGTTTTGGTGAGTTTATGATAAACTGATTTGTCAAAGTCAAGTTTTATTACGCAGCTCCATACAAGTTTGACTAGTTACATTGAAATTTTGGTTTGCAGAAAAGTGTCAGAAATCGATCTTGAAATGCGTTTTTCATTATTTTGGGGGCTTAAAAATGATGTTTTGGCGAGTTTATGAAAAAATGATTTGTCAAAGTCAAGTTTAATTACGCAGTTCCATACAAGTTTGACTAGTTACATTGAAATTTTGGTTTGCAGAAAAGTTTCAGAAATCGATCTTGAAATGCACTTTTCATTATTTTGGAGGCTAAAAAATTATGTTTTGGTGAGTTTATGATAAACTGATTTGTCAAAGTCAAGTTTTATTACGCAGCTCCATACAAGTTTGACTAGTTACATTGAAATTTTGGTTTGCAGAAAAGTGTCAGAAATCGGTCTTGAAATGCACTTTTAATTATTTTGGGGGCTTAAAAATGATGTTTTGGTGAGTTTATGATAAACTGATTTGTCAAAGTCAAGTTTTATTACGCAGCTCCATACAAGTTTGACTAGTTACATTGAAATTTTGGTTTGCAGAAAAGTGTCAGAAATCGATCTTGAAATGCGTTTTTCATTATTTTGGGGGCTTAAAAATGATGTTTTGGCGAGTTTATGAAAAAATGATTTGTCAAAGTCAAGTTTAATTACGCAGTTCCATACAAGTTTGACTAGTTACATTGAAATTTTGGTTTGCAGAAAAGTGTCAGAAATCGGTCTTGAAATGCACTTTTAATTATTTTGGGGGCTTAAAAATGATGTTTTGGTGAGTTTATGATAAACTGATTTGTCAAAGTCAAGTTTTATTACGCAGCTCCATACAAGTTTGACTAGTTACATTGAAATTTTGGTTTGCAGAAAAGTGTCAGAAATCGATCTTGAAATGCGTTTTTCATTATTTTGGGGGCTTAAAAATGATGTTTTGGCGAGTTTATGAAAAAATGATTTGTCAAAGTCAAGTTTAATTACGCAGTTCCATACAAGTTTGACTAGTTACATTGAAATTTTGGTTTGCAGAAAAGTTTCAGAAATCGATCTTGAAATGCACTTTTCATTATTTTGGAGGCTAAAAAATTATGTTTTGGTGAGTTTAAGACAAAATGATTTGTCAAAGTCAAGTTTTAATCCGCAGCTCCATACAAGTTTGACTAGTTACATTGAAATTTTGGTTTGCAGAAAAGTGTCAGAAATCGATCTTGAAATGCACTTTTCATTATTTTGGAGGCTAAAAAATTATGTTTTGGTGAGTTTATGATAAACTGATTTGTCAAAGTCAAGTTTTATTACGCAGCTCCATACAAGTTTGACTAGTTACATTGAAATTTTGGTTTGCAGAAAAGTGTCAGAAATCGGTCTTGAAATGCGTTTTTCATTATTTTGGGGGCTTAAAAATGATGTTTTGGCGAGTTTATGAAAAAATGATTTGTCAAAGTCAAGTTTAATTACGCAGTTCCATACAAGTTTGACTAGTTACATTGAAATTTTGGTTTGCAGAAAAGTTTCAGAAATCGATCTTGAAATGCACTTTTCATTATTTTGGAGGCTAAAAAATTATGTTTTGGTGAGTTTAAGACAAAATGATTTGTCAAAGTCAAGTTTTAATCCGCAGCTCCATACAAGTTTGACTAGTTACATTGAAATTTTGGTTTGCAGAAAAGTGTCAGAAATCGATCTTGAAATGCGTTTTTCATTATTTTGGGGGCTTAAAAATGATGTTTTGGCGAGTTTATGAAAAAATGATTTGTCAAAGTCAAGTTTAATTACGCAGTTCCATACAAGTTTGACTAGTTACATTGAAATTTTGGTTTGCAGAAAAGTGTCAGAAATCGATCTTGAAATGCACTTTTCATTATTTTGGAGGCTAAAAAATTATGTTTTGGTGAGTTTATGATAAACTGATTTGTCAAAGTCAAGTTTTATTACGCAGCTCCATACAAGTTTGACTAGTTACATTGAAATTTTGGTTTGCAGAAAAGTGTCAGAAATCGATCTTGAAATGCGTTTTTCATTATTTTGGGGGCTTAAAAATGATGTTTTGGCGAGTTTATGAAAAAATGATTTGTCAAAGTCAAGTTTAATTACGCAGTTCCATACAAGTTTGACTAGTTACATTGAAATTTTGGTTTGCAGAAAAGTTTCAGAAATCGATCTTGAAATGCACTTTTCATTATTTTGGAGGCTAAAAAATTATGTTTTGGTGAGTTTAAGACAAAATGATTTGTCAAAGTCAAGTTTTAATCCGCAGCTCCATACAAGTTTGACTAGTTACATTGAAATTTTGGTTTGCAGAAAAGTGTCAGAAATCGATCTTGAAATGCACTTTTCATTATTTTGGAGGCTAAAAAATTATGTTTTGGTGAGTTTATGATAAACTGATTTGTCAAAGTCAAGTTTTATTACGCAGCTCCATACAAGTTTGACTAGTTACATTGAAATTTTGGTTTGCAGAAAAGTGTCAGAAATCGGTCTTGAAATGCACTTTTAATTATTTTGGGGGCTTAAAAATGATGTTTTGGTGAGTTTATGATAAACTGATTTGTCAAAGTCAAGTTTTATTACGCAGCTCCATACAAGTTTGACTAGTTACATTGAAATTTTGGTTTGCAGAAAAGTGTCAGAAATCGATCTTGAAATGCGTTTTTCATTATTTTGGGGGCTTAAAAATGATGTTTTGGCGAGTTTATGAAAAAATGATTTGTCAAAGTCAAGTTTAATTACGCAGTTCCATACAAGTTTGACTAGTTACATTGAAATTTTGGTTTGCAGAAAAGTGTCAGAAATCGGTCTTGAAATGCACTTTTAATTATTTTGGGGGCTTAAAAATGATGTTTTGGTGAGTTTATGATAAACTGATTTGTCAAAGTCAAGTTTTATTACGCAGCTCCATACAAGTTTGACTAGTTACATTGAAATTTTGGTTTGCAGAAAAGTGTCAGAAATCGATCTTGAAATGCGTTTTTCATTATTTTGGGGGCTTAAAAATGATGTTTTGGCGAGTTTATGAAAAAATGATTTGTCAAAGTCAAGTTTTAATAGGCAGTTCCATACAAGTTTGACTAGTTACAATGAAATTTTGGTGTGCAGAAAAGTTTAAGAAATCAATCTTGAAATGCACTTTTCATTATTTTGGGGGCTTAAAAATGATGTTTTGGTGAGTTTATGACAAAATGAATTGTCAAAGTCAAGTTTTATTAGGCAGTTCCATACAAGTTTGACTAGTTACATTGAAATTTTGGTTTGCAGAAAAGTTTCAGAAATCGATCTTGAAATGCACTTTTCATTATTTTGGGGGCTTAAAAATGATGTTTTGGTGAGTTTTTGAAAAAATGACTTGTCAAAGTCGAGTTTTAATAGGCAGTTCCACACAAGTTTGACTAGTTACATTGAAATTTTGGTTTGCAGAAAAGTTTCAGAAATCGATCTTGAAATGCACTTTTCATTATTTTGGGGGGTAAAAAATGATGTTTTGGTGAGTTTTTGAAAAAATGACTTGTCAAAGTCGAGTTTTAATAGGCAGTTCCATACAAGTTTGACTAGTTACTTAAAAATTTTGGATTGCAGAAAAGTTTCAGAAATCGATCTTGAAATGCACTTTTCATTATTTTGGGGGCTTAAAAATGATGTTTTGGTGAGTTTTTGAAAAAATTATTTGTCAAAGTCAAGTTTTATTACGCAGCTCCATACAAGTTTGACTAGTTACATTAGATTTTGGTTTGCAGAAAAGTTTCAGAAATCGATCTTGAAATGCACTTTTCATTATTTTGGGGGCTTAAAAATGATGTTTTGGTGAGTTTTTGAAAAACTTATTTGTCAAAGTCAAGTTTTAATAGGCAGTTCCACACAAGTTTGACTAGTTACAATGAAATTTTGGTTTGCAGAAAAGTTTCAGAAATCGATCTTGAAATGCACTTTTCATTATTGTGGGAGCTTAAAAATTATGTTTTGGTGAGTTTTTGAAAAAATGACTTGTCAAAGTCAAGTTTTAATAGGCAGTTCCACACAAGTTTGACTAGTTACATTGAAATTTTGGTTTGCAGAAAAGTTTCAGAAATCGATCTTGAAATGCACTTTTCATTGTTTTGGGGGCTAAAAAATGATGTTTTGGTGAGTTTATGAAAAACTGATTTGTCAAAGTCAAGTTTTAATAGGCAGTTCCACACAAGTTTGACTAGTTACATTGAAATTTTGGTTTGCAGAAAAGTTTCAGAAATCGATCTTGAAGTGCACTTTTCATTATTTTGGGGGCTTAAAAATAATGTTTTGATGAGTTTATGAAAAAATGACTTGTCAAAGTCGAGTTTTAATAGGCAGTTCCACACAAGTTTGACTAGTTACATTGAAATTTTGGTTTGCAGAAAAGTTTCAGAAATCGATCTTGAAATGCACTTTTCATTATTTTGGGGGCTAAAAAATGATGTTTTGGTGAGTTTTTGAAAAAATGACTTGTCAAAGTCAAGTTTTAATAGGCAGTTCCACACAAGTTTGACTAGTAACAATTAAATTAAGGTTTGCAGAAAAGTTTCAGAAATCGATCTTGAAATGCACTTTTCATTGTTTTGGGGGCTAAAAAATGATGTTTTGGTGAGTTTATGACAAAATGATTTGTCAAAGTCAAGTTTTATTAGGCAGTTCCATACAAGTTTGACTAGTTACATTGAAATTTTGGTTTGCAGAAAAGTTTCAGAAATCGATCTTGAAATGCACTTTTCATTATTTTGGGGGCTAAAAAATGATATTTTGGTGAGTTTTTGAAAAAATTATTTGTCAAAGTCAAGTTTTAATAGGCAGTTCCACACAAGTTTGACTAGTTACATTGAAATTTTGGTTTGCAGAAAAGTTTCAGAAATCGATCTTGAAATGCACTTTTCATTATTTTGGGGGCTTAAAAATGATGTTTTGGTGAGTTTAAGACAAAATGATTTGTCAAAGTCAAGTTTTATTAGGCAGTTCCATACAAGTTTGACTAGTTACATTGAAATTTTGGTTTGCAGAAAAGTTTCAGAAATCGATCTTGAAATGCACTTTTCATTATTTTGGGGGCTAAAAAATGATATTTTGGTGAGTTTATGATAAACTGATTTGTCATAGTCAAGTTTTATTACGCAGCTCCATACAAGTTTGACTAGTTACATTGAAATTTTGGTTTGCAGAAAAGTTTCAGAAATCGATCTTGAAATGCACTTTTCATTATTTTGGGGGCTAAAAAATGATGTTTTGGTGAGTTTTTGAAAAAATGACTTGTCAAAGTCGAGTTTTAATAGGCAGTTCCACACAAGTTTGACTAGTTACATTGAAATTTTGGTTTGCAGAAAAGTTTCAGAAATCGATCTTGAAATGCACTTTTCATTATTGTGGGAGCTTAAAAATGATGTTTTGGTGAGTTTTTGAAAAAATGACTTGTCAAAGTCAAGTTTTAATAGGCAGTTCCACACAAGTTTGACTAGTTACATTGAAATTTTGGTTTGCAGAAAAGTTTCAGAAATCGATCTTGAAATGCATTTTCATTATTTTGGGGGCTTAAAAATGATGTTTTGGTGAGTTTATGATAAACTGATTTGTCATAGTCAAGTTTTATTACGCAGCTCCATACAAGTTTGACTAGTTACATTGAAATTTTGGTTTGCAGAAAAGTGTCAGAAATCGATCTTGAAATGCACTTTTAATTATTTTGGGGGCTTAAAAATGATGTTTTGGTGAGTTTTTGAAAAAATGACTTGTCAAAGTCAAGTTTTAATAGGCAGTTCCACACAAGTTTGACTAGTTACATTGAAATTTTGGTTTGCAGAAAAGTTTCAGAAATCGATCTTGAAATGCACTTTTCATTATTGTGGGAGCTTAAAAATGATGTTTTGGTGAGTTTTTGAAAAAATGACTTGTCAAAGTCGAGTTTTAATAGGCAGTTCCACACAAGTTTTACTAGTTACATTGAAATTTTTTTTTGCAGAAAAGTTTCAGAAATCGATCTTGGAATGCACTTTTCATTGCTTTGGGGGCTAAAAAATGATATTTTGGTGAGTTTATGATAAACTGATTTGTCATAGTCAAGTTTTATTACGCAGCTCCATACAAGTTTGACTAGTTACATTGAAATTTTGGTTTGCAGAAAAGTGTCAGAAATCGATCTTGAAATGCACTTTTCATTATTTTGGGGGCTTAAAAATGATGTTTTGGTGAGTTTTTGAAAAAATGACTTGTCAAAGTCAAGTTTTAATAGGCAGTTCCACACAAGTTTGACTAGTTACATTGAAATTTTGGTTTGCAGAAAAGTTTCAGAAATCGATCTTGAAATGCACTTTTCATTGTTTTGGGGGCTAAAAAATGATGTTTTGGTGAGTTTATGAAAAACTGATTTGTCAAAGTCAAGTTTTAATAGGCAGTTCCACACAAGTTTGACTAGTTACATTGAAATTTTGGTTTGCAGAAAAGTTTCAGAAATCGATCTTGAAGTGCACTTTTCATTATTTTGGGGGCTTAAAAATAATGTTTTGATGAGTTTATGAAAAAATGACTTGTCAAAGTCGAGTTTTAATAGGCAGTTCCACACAAGTTTGACTAGTTACATTGAAATTTTGGTTTGCAGAAAAGTTTCAGAAATCGATCTTGAAATGCACTTTTCATTATTTTGGGGGCTTAAAAATGATGTTTTGGTGAGTTTTTGAAAAAATGACTTGTCAAAGTCAAGTTTTAATAGGCAGTTCCACACAAGTTTGACTAGTAACAATTAAATTAAGGTTTGCAGAAAAGTTTCAGAAATCGATCTTGAAATGCACTTTTCATTGTTTTGGGGGCTAAAAAATGATGTTTTGGTGAGTTTATGACAAAATGATTTGTCAAAGTCAAGTTTTATTAGGCAGTTCCATACAAGTTTGACTAGTTACATTGAAATTTTGGTTTGCAGAAAAGTTTCAGAAATCGATCTTGAAATGCACTTTTCATTATTTTGGGGGCTAAAAAATGATATTTTGGTGAGTTTTTGAAAAAATTATTTGTCAAAGTCAAGTTTTAATAGGCAGTTCCACACAAGTTTGACTAGTTACATTGAAATTTTGGTTTGCAGAAAAGTTTCAGAAATCGATCTTGAAATGCACTTTTCATTATTTTGGGGGCTTAAAAATGATGTTTTGGTGAGTTTAAGACAAAATGATTTGTCAAAGTCAAGTTTTATTAGGCAGTTCCATACAAGTTTGACTAGTTACATTGAAATTTTGGTTTGCAGAAAAGTTTCAGAAATCGATCTTGAAATGCACTTTTCATTATTTTGGGGGCTAAAAAATGATATTTTGGTGAGTTTATGATAAACTGATTTGTCATAGTCAAGTTTTATTACGCAGCTCCATACAAGTTTGACTAGTTACATTGAAATTTTGGTTTGCAGAAAAGTTTCAGAAATCGATCTTGAAATGCACTTTTCATTATTTTGGGGGCTAAAAAATGATGTTTTGGTGAGTTTATGAAAAAATGACTTGTCAAAGTCGAGTTTTAATAGGCAGTTCCACACAAGTTTGACTAGTTACATTGAAATTTTGGTTTGCAGAAAAGTTTCAGAAATCGATCTTGAAATGCACTTTTCATTATTGTGGGAGCTTAAAAATGATGTTTTGGTGAGTTTTTGAAAAAATGACTTGTCAAAGTCAAGTTTTAATAGGCAGTTCCACACAAGTTTGACTAGTTACATTGAAATTTTGGTTTGCAGAAAAGTTTCAGAAATCGATCTTGAAATGCATTTTTCATTATTTTGGGGGCTTAAAAATGATGTTTTGGTGAGTTTATGATAAACTGATTTGTCATAGTCAAGTTTTATTACGCAGCTCCATACAAGTTTGACTAGTTACATTGAAATTTTGGTTTGCAGAAAAGTTTCAGAAATCGATCTTGAAATGCACTTTTCATTATTTTGGGGGCTAAAAAATGATGTTTTGGTGAGTTTATGAAAAAATGACTTGTCAAAGTCGAGTTTTAATAGGCAGTTCCACACAAGTTTGACTAGTTACATTGAAATTTTTTTTTGCAGAAAAGTTTCAGAAATCGATCTTGGAATGCACTTTTCATTGCTTTGGGGGCTAAAAAATGATATTTTGGTGAGTTTATGATAAACTGATTTGTCATAGTCAAGTTTTATTACGCAGCTCCATACAAGTTTGACTAGTTACATTGAAATTTTGGTTTGCAGAAAAGTGTCAGAAATCGATCTTGAAATGCACTTTTCATTATTTTGGGGGCTTAAAAATGATGTTTTGGTGAGTTTAAGACAAAATGATTTGTCAAAGTCAAGTTTTAATAGGCAGTTCCACACAAGTTTGACTAGTAACAATTAAATTAAGGTTTGCAGAAAAGTTTCAGAAATCGATCTTGAAATGCACTTTTCATTATTTTGGGGGCTAAAAAATGATATTTTGGTGAGTTTTTGAAAAAATGACTTGTCAAAGTCAAGTTTTAATAGGCAGTTCCACACAAGTTTGACTAGTTACATTGAAATTTTGGTTTGCAGAAAAGTTTCAGAAATCGATCTTGAAATGCACTTTTCATTGTTTTGGGGGCTAAAAAATGATGTTTTGGTGAGTTTATGACAAAATGATTTGTCAAAGTCAAGTTTTATTAGGCAGCTCCATACAAGTTTGACTAGTTACATTGAAATTTTGGTTTGCAGAAAAGTTTCAGAAATCGATCTTGAAATGCACTTTTCATTATTTTGGGGGCTAAAAAATGATATTTTGGTGAGTTTTTGAAAAAATGACTTGTCAAAGTCAAGTTTTAATAGGCAGTTCCACACAAGTTTGACTAGTAACAATTAAATTAAGGTTTGCAGAAAAGTTTCAGAAATCGATCTTGAAATGCACTTTTCATTGTTTTGGGGGCTAAAAAATGATGTTTTGGTGAGTTTATGACAAAATGATTTGTCAAAGTCAAGTTTTATTAGGCAGTTCCATACAAGTTTGACTAGTTACATTGAAATTTTGGTTTGCAGAAAAGTTTCAGAAATCGATCTTGAAATGCACTTTTCATTATTTTGGGGGCTAAAAAATGATATTTTGGTGAGTTTTTGAAAAAATGACTTGTCAAAGTCAAGTTTTAATAGGCAGTTCCACACAAGTTTGACTAGTTACATTGAAATTTTGGTTTGCAGAAAAGTTTCAGAAATCGATCTTGAAATGCACTTTTCATTATTTTGGGGGCTAAAAAATGATATTTTGGTGAGTTTTTGAAAAAATTATTTGTCAAAGTCAAGTTTTAATAGGCAGTTCCACACAAGTTTGACTAGTAACAATTAAATTAAGGTTTGCAGAAAAGTTTCAGAAATCGATCTTGAAATGCACTTTTCATTGTTTTGGGGGCTAAAAAATGATGTTTTGGTGAGTTTATGACAAAATGATTTGTCAAAGTCAAGTTTTATTAGGCAGTTCCATACAAGTTTGACTAGTTACATTGAAATTTTGGTTTGCAGAAAAGTTTCAGAAATCGATCTTGAAATGCACTTTTCATTATTTTGGGGGCTAAAAAATGATATTTTGGTGAGTTTATGATAAACTGATTTGTCATAGTCAAGTTTTATTACGCAGCTCCATACAAGTTTGACTAGTTACATTGAAATTTTGGTTTGCAGAAAAGTTTCAGAAATCGATCTTGAAATGCACTTTTCATTATTTTGGGGGCTAAAAAATGATGTTTTGGTGAGTTTTTGAAAAAATGACTTGTCAAAGTCAAGTTTTAATAGGCAGTTCCACACAAGTTTGACTAGTAACAATTAAATTAAGGTTTGCAGAAAAGTTTCAGAAATCGATCTTGAAATGCACTTTTCATTGTTTTGGGGGCTAAAAAATGATGTTTTGGTGAGTTTATGACAAAATGATTTGTCAAGTCAAGTTTTATTAGGCAGTTCCATACAAGTTTGACTAGTTACATTGAAATTTTGGTTTGCAGAAAAGTTTCAGAAATCGATCTTGAAATGCACTTTTCATTATTTTGGGGGCTAAAAAATGATATTTTGGTGAGTTTTTGAAAAAATTATTTGTCAAAGTCAAGTTTTAATAGGCAGTTCCACACAAGTTTGACTAGTTACATTGAAATTTTGGTTTGCAGAAAAGTTTCAGAAATCGATCTTGAAATGCACTTTTCATTATTTTGGGGGCTAAAAAATGATATTTTGGTGAGTTTATGATAAACTGATTTGTCATAGTCAAGTTTTATTACGCAGCTCCATACAAGTTTGACTAGTTACATTGAAATTTTGGTTTGCAGAAAAGTTTCAGAAATCGATCTTGAAATGCACTTTTCATTATTTTGGGGGCTAAAAAATGATATTTTGGTGAGTTTTTGAAAAAATTATTTGTCAAAGTCAAGTTTTAATAGGCAGTTCCACACAAGTTTGACTAGTTACATTGAAATTTTGGTTTGCAGAAAAGTTTCAGAAATCGATCTTGAAATGCACTTTTCATTATTTTGGGGGCTAAAAAATGATATTTTGGTGAGTTTATGATAAACTGATTTGTCATAGTCAAGTTTTATTACGCAGCTCCATACAAGTTTGACTAGTTACATTGAAATTTTGGTTTGCAGAAAAGTGTCAGAAATCGATCTTGAAATGCACTTTTCATTATTTTGGGGGCTTAAAAATGATGTTTTGGTGAGTTTAAGACAAAATGATTTGTCAAAGTCAAGTTTTAATAGGCAGTTCCACACAAGTTTGACTAGTTACATTGAAATTTTGGTTTGCAGAAAAGTTTCAGAAATCGATCTTGAAATGCACTTTTCATTATTTTGGGGGCTTAAAAATGATGTTTTGGTGAGTTTTTGAAAAAATGACTTGTCAAAGTCAAGTTTTAATAGGCAGTTCCACACAAGTTTGACTAGTAACAATTAAATTAAGGTTAGCAGAAAAGTTTCAGAAATCAATCTTGAAATGCACTTTTAATTGTTTTGGGGGCTAAAAAATGATGTTTTGGTGAGTTTATGACAAAATGATTTGTCAAAGTCAAGTTTTATTAGGCAGTTCCATATAAGTTTGACTAGTTACAATTAAATTTTGGTTTGCAGAAAAGTTTCAGAAATCGATCTTGGAATGCACTTTTCATTGTTTTGGGTGCTAAAAAATGATGTTTTGGTGAGTTTATGAAAAACTGATTTGTCAAAGTCAAGTTTTAATAGGCAGTTCCACACAAGTTTGACTAGTTACATTGAAATTTTGGTTTGCAGAAAAGTTTCAGAAATCGATCTTGAAATGCACTTTTCATTATGTTGGGGGCTTAAAAATGATGTTTTGATGAGTTTATGAAAAAATGACTTGTCAAAGTCGAGTTTTAATAGGCAGTTCCACACAAGTTTGACTAGTTACATTGAAATTTTGGTTTGCAGAAAAGTTTCAGAAATCGATCTTGGAATGCACTTTTCATTATTTTGGGGGCTTAAAAATGATGTTTTGGTGAGTTTTTGAAAAAATGACTTGTCAAAGTCAAGTTTTAATAGGCAGTTCCACACAAGTTTGACTAGTAACAATTAAATTAAGGTTTGCAGAAAAGTTTCAGAAATCAATCTTGAAATGCACTTTTAATTGTTTTGGGGGCTAAAAAATGATGTTTTGGTGAGTTTATGACAAAATGATTTGTCAAAGTCAAGTTTTATTAGGCAGCTCCATACAAGTTTGACTAGTTACATTGAAATTTTGGTTTGCAGAAAAGTTTCAGAAATCGATCTTGGAATGCACTTTTCATTATTTTGGGGGCTTAAAAATGATGTTTTGGTGAGTTTTTGAAAAAATGACTTGTCAAAGTCAAGTTTTAATAGGCAGTTCCACACAAGTTTGACTAGTAACAATTAAATTAAGGTTTGCAGAAAAGTTTCAGAAATCAATCTTGAAATGCACTTTTAATTGTTTTGGGGGCTAAAAAATGATGTTTTGGTGAGTTTATGACAAAATGATTTGTCAAAGTCAAGTTTTATTAGGCAGTTCCATACTAGTTTGACTAGTTACATTGAAATTTTGGTTTGCAGAAAAGTTTCAGAAATCGATCTTGAAATGCACTTTTCATTATTTTGGGGGCTAAAAAATGATATTTTGGTGAGTTTTTGAAAAAATTATTTGTCAAAGTAAAGTTTTAATAGGCAGTTCCACACAAGTTTGACTAGTTACAATGACATTTTGGTTTGCAGAAAAGTTTCAGAAATCGATCTTGGAATGCACTTTTCATTATTTTGGGGGCTTAAAAATGATGTTTTGGTGAGTTTTTGAAAAAATGACTTGTCAAAGTCAAGTTTTAATAGGCAGTTCCACACAAGTTTGACTAGTAACAATTAAATTAAGGTTTGCAGAAAAGTTTCAGAAATCAATCTTGAAATGCACTTTTAATTGTTTTGGGGGCTAAAAAATGATGTTTTGGTGAGTTTATGACAAAATGATTTGTCAAAGTCAAGTTTTATTAGGCAGTTCCATACAAGTTTGACTAGTTACATTGAAATTTTGGTTTGCAGAAAAGTTTCAGAAATCGATCTTGGAATGCACTTTTCATTATTTTGGGGGCTTAAAAATGATGTTTTGGTGAGTTTTTGAAAAAATGACTTGTCAAAGTCAAGTTTTAATAGGCAGTTCCACACAAGTTTGACTAGTAACAATTAAATTAAGGTTTGCAGAAAAGTTTCAGAAATCAATCTTGAAATGCACTTTTCATTGTTTTGGGGGCTAAAAAATGATGTTTTGGTGAGTTTATGACAAAATGATTTGTCAAAGTCAAGTTTTATTAGGCAGTTCCATACTAGTTTGACTAGTTACATTGAAATTTTGGTTTGCAGAAAAGTTTCAGAAATCGATCTTGGAATGCACTTTTCATTATTTTGGGGGCTTAAAAATGATGTTTTGGTGAGTTTTTGAAAAAATGACTTGTCAAAGTCAAGTTTTAATAGGCAGTTCCACACAAGTTTGACTAGTTACATTGAAATTTTGGTTTGCAGAAAAGTTTCAGAAATCGATCTTGAAATGCACTTTTCATTATTTTGGGGGCTTAAAAATGATGTTTTGGTGAGTTTTTGAAAAAATGACTTGTCAAAGTCAAGTTTTAATAGGCAGTTCCACACAAGTTTGACTAGTAACAATTAAATTAAGGTTTGCAGAAAAGTTTCAGAAATCAATCTTGAAATGCACTTTTCATTGTTTTGGGGGCTAAAAAATGATGTTTTGGTGAGTTTATGACAAAATGATTTGTCAAAGTCAAGTTTTATTAGGCAGTTCCATACTAGTTTGACTAGTTACATTGAAATTTTGGTTTGCAGAAAAGTTTCAGAAATCGATCTTGAAATGCACTTTTCATTATTTTGGGGGCTAAAAAATGATATTTTGGTGAGTTTAAGACAAAATGATTTGTCAAAGTCAAGTTTTAATAGGCAGTTCCACACAAGTTTGACTAGTTACATTGAAATTTTGGTTTGCAGAAAAGTTTCAGAAATCGATCTTGAAATGCACTTTTCATTATTTTGGGGGCTTAAAAATGATGTTTTGGTGAGTTTTTGAAAAAATGACTTGTCAAAGTCAAGTTTTAATAGGCAGTTCCACACAAGTTTGACTAGTAACAATTAAATTAAGGTTAGCAGAAAAGTTCAGAAATCAATCTTGAAATGCACTTTTAATTGTTTTGGGGGCTAAAAAATGATGTTTTGGTGAGTTTATGACAAAATGATTTGTCAAAGTCAAGTTTTATTAGGCAGTTCCATATAAGTTTGACTAGTTACAATTAAATTTTGGTTTGCAGAAAAGTTTCAGAAATCGATCTTGGAATGCACTTTTCATTGTTTTGGGTGCTAAAAAATGATGTTTTGGTGAGTTTATGAAAAACTGATTTGTCAAAGTCAAGTTTTAATAGGCAGTTCCACACAAGTTTGACTAGTTACATTGAAATTTTGGTTTGCAGAAAAGTTTCAGAAATCGATCTTGAAATGCACTTTTCATTATGTTGGGGGCTTAAAAATGATGTTTTGATGAGTTTATGAAAAAATGACTTGTCAAAGTCGAGTTTTAATAGGCAGTTCCACACAAGTTTGACTAGTTACATTGAAATTTTGGTTTGCAGAAAAGTTTCAGAAATCGATCTTGGAATGCACTTTTCATTATTTTGGGGGCTAAAAAATGATGTTTTGGTGAGTTTTTGAAAAAATGACTTGTCAAAGTCAAGTTTTAATAGGCAGTTCCACACAAGTTTGACTAGTAACAATTAAATTAAGGTTTGCAGAAAAGTTTCAGAAATCAATCTTGAAATGCACTTTTCATTGTTTTGGGGGCTAAAAAATGATGTTTTGGTGAGTTTATGACAAAATGATTTGTCAAAGTCAAGTTTTATTAGGCAGTTCCATACTAGTTTGACTAGTTACATTGAAATTTTGGTTTGCAGAAAAGTTTCAGAAATCGATCTTGAAATGCACTTTTCATTATTTTGGGGGCTAAAAAATGATATTTTGGTGAGTTTTTGAAAAAATTATTTGTCAAAGTCAAGTTTTAATAGGCAGTTCCACACAAGTTTGACTAGTTACAATGACATTTTGGTTTGC